>NC_079437.1:42076906-42266906 GCF_903798145.1 Danio aesculapii | reverse complement strand
TCTTGGTAATTTCCTCATGGAACTCTAAAATATCCATGTGCTCATCCTTTACCATAGTAAATTTAATATTACGGAAAAGCTGATACTGATAAAAAAAAAAGCTGATCAAATCACAGTAAACAAAAAGTGACAGTTCACTTTTCTTTCTTTTTTTTATTTACAATTTTACAGATAAAAGGAAATTAAAGAGTGATTCACTTACCAAAAAATCACAACAAAAATGTATCAAATGAAATATAAATCTAAAAATATAATCTACACATAAAATTATTGTACAGTTTAAACAAATTCTTACAGTTTTGACAGCTGATCTAAAGTGAGGACAATAATAAATGACATTTAAAGGCTCAGTTTTATTCTAAACAGAAAAAAATAATGAAAACATGCAGAGTAACTTACTTTATGCCTGAAATACAAGAGGTACATGTGTTCATATTAATAGCTTATTACTCATTTACTTACTCATTTATTGTGAATAATCTTTAAAAGTACCAACTACTCCTAAATAACTGGTTTGTAAATAATTCAACACTTAATTTAGTACAAAAAAAAATAAATAAATAAGCATTACCAACATATTTGTGTGGTATATTTTCATCACCAAGTCTATTTACTTATGTCATAGTTTGTGTAAATATATATTTACTCAGTTTTTAAAATAATTTCAGTAGTTATATTAACTAATAAGCAAATGTTTATATGATTAATTTACAACACAGTTTGTAAAGTAATTTATTGTGATATGTTATATGAAAGACTTACTTTGTTAGCCAAACAAATGGATTTGCATTATATATTCAAGTTAAAAATATTCTTGTTTTAAGTACTGAAAAAATATACTCCCACAATTATTCTGCACAGTAATAGCAAGCCAAATACATATAAGCCAAAATTACAGCATTTGTAGCTGTATTTATACAGTAAATGGTTAATGTAGAGTCTGTTAATCTAGAGTTATTGCTTAACCAATGATAAACTCACTAATGCTTATGAAATAATTAATAGTGTGCAGTAATCATAAAGTTTTACAATTTTTTTACATTCTGTGGCAACAAAAATGGGAATTGGTTGTCATTTTAGTATTTTATGAAAGTCATAAACATGATAGATAGTATATATCGAAGTATAGATAGATAGATAGATAGATAGATAGATAGATAGATAGATAGATAGATAGATAGATAGATAGATAGATAGATAGATAGATAGATAGATAGATAGATAGATAGATAGATAGATAGATAGATAGATAGATAGATAGATAGATAGATAGATAGAGATAAAGAGAACGATAGACAGACAGGCAGGTGGACAGACAGAGAGATAAATAGAATGAGATAAAGAGAATGATAGATAGATAGATAGATAGATAGATAGATAGATAGACAGACAGACAGACAGACAGACAGACAGACAGACAGACAGACAGACAGACAGACAGACAGATAGATAGATAGATAGATAGATAGATAGATAGATAGATAGATAGATAGATAGATAGATAGATAGATAGATAGATAGATAGATAGATAGATAGATAGATAGATAGATAGATAGAGAACGATAGACAGACAGGCATGCGGACAGACAGAGAGATAAATAGAATGAGATAAAGAAAATGATAGATAGATAGATAGACAGATAGACAGACAGACAGACAGACAGACAGACAGACAGACAGACAGACAGACAGACAGACAGACAGATAGATAGATAGATAGATAGATAGATAGATAGATAGATAGATAGATAGATAGATAGATAGATAGATAGATAGATAGATAGATAGATAGATAGATAGATAGATAGATAGATAGATAGAGAACGATAGACAGACAGGCAGGCGGACAGACAGAGAGATAAATAGAATGAGATAAAGAGAATGATAGATAGATAGATAGATAGATAGATAGATAGATAGATAGATAGATAGATAGATAGATAGATAGATAGATAGATAGATAGATAGATAGATAGATAGATAGATAGATAGATAGATAGATAGATAGATAGATAGATAGATAGAGAACGATAGACAGACAGGCAGGCGGACAGACAGAGAGATAAATAGAATGAGATAAAGAGAATGATAGATAGATAGATAGATAGATAGATAGATAGATAGATAGATAGATAGATAGATAGATAGATAGATAGATAGATAGATAGATAGATAGATAGATAGATAGATAGATAGATAGATAGATAGATAGAGATAAAGAGAACGATAGACACACAGGCAGGTGGACAGACAGAGAGATAAATAGAATGAGATAAAGAGAATGATAGATAGATAGATAGATAGATAGATAGATAGATAGATAGATAGATAGATAGATAGATAGATAGATAGACAGACAGACAGACAGACAGACAGACAGAGAGACAGACAGACAGATAGATAGATAGATAGATAGATAGATAGATAGATAGATAGATAGATAGATAGATAGATAGATAGATAGATAGATAGATAGATAGATAGATAGATAGATAGATAGATAGATAGATAGATAGATAGAGAACAATAGACAGACAGGCATGCGGACAGACAGAGAGATAAATAGAATGAGATAAAGAGAATGATAGATAGATAGATAGATAGATAGACAGACAGACAGACAGACAGACAGACAGATAGACAGATAGATAGATAGATAGATAGATAGATAGATAGATAGATAGATAGATAGATAGATAGATAGATAGATAGATAGATAGATAGATAGATAGATAGATAGAAAAGGATCAAGATAATGGGCAGACTGCCAAAAAAATACATCGTTGTGGTCAGAGCCACCTCATGTGAAGGCATAAATTTCCATTAGACGATCAGCCATTTCATGTTCAATGTATTTGTGAGGGAAAAATCTGTAATTTCTGAACTATGAAATCATTTAGAGAAAAATATTTATCAGACTTGAGATTGCACTTTACAACCATGTAAACAGTCAAGCAAAGATCTCAAAAAGTTCTTAGCACTACCAAACAGGCTTTGACATCACCACCAAAAAGTTCTGTTTCGATTTCTGAGACTTTTAATGCTATTTCATTAGCTCCGACTTCATATCCTGTCCATTCCACTGAAATTTTAAATGGGTGAAGCGGAGATCATTTGTGCTTTGCCAACAAGAGCATCTGTCAAGCCAGTTTGGACCCGAAAACAAGACCAAAATGATTTTCCCGATCAAATTTGCCAATCTCAATCCCTATGCGATTTCCTGATCCTGGGATCCCCCTGTGGTTAGTGACCTGGGCTGCTACCCATGTCGCTGATTTGATTAGCACAGCACTGGCAGAGCTACAAAGCTGAACTCAGGCCAGAAGTTTGAGACCTGATTTGGCAGTGAATGAGATGGTGGTTTGTGATGTATGCTGGCAGGTGGTGAAGGAGAGACTGCTGGACCTGCTGAACCGAGAGGAGGAGGAAGAGAGTCATGGAGAGGATGTGGTAAAAAAAAAAGCATGCCTGCTAAGCTAAATTATTTAGGATGTGTTTTTGTCGATCCAATCACAAGAGGACAACTCTAATTACAGGTGTGAATGGGGTGTGAAATGTTCTGACCTTGTCCACTTTCGATTACGGACAGAATTAATTGAAAACACACTTGACAGGATTGCTTTAATAGTGTGATTGTATATGTAAAATATAAATAGATGTACATATGAAGAGTTCAGCTGCAAAAACCTCTAAGTGCCATCTAAAATTTCCATAAACAAAGGAGGCCGAGAATAATGTTCCTTTTATGTTGAGTTATTTCACTTTGAAGACCATGCAAAGGACTTATAAAAGTGAAACTGCTGAACCACACAGCCAGATAACAATGCTCATTTTAGAAGAAAACTTCAGATGGCATTTAGAGGTTTTTGAATATGAACCCTTCACATGTGATCACCTGCTTTGAATGTTATCACTCAATTAAATTGGCGGTTATCAGCTGATAGATATGGGCCGGTAGGAGCCTTCTGCACCTATTGGTAGGCTCAGAAGGCTGTTCCACTTCCATCCACATGGTTAATCAGCTACTAATAGAGAAAACTCCAGGTCTGTTTTTACATTACTGTGATGGTTGAGTTTAGGGTTGGGGTAGGGGTAGATGTTAATAAAATACAATTAATGGGAAATTTTATAATAATATAAATAATTCTTGTTAACTTCCGGCCGTAGCCATATGCGATCTATAGCTGATTAGCCATGTGGATGGATGATGGATGGATAACAGTCTTCTGAGCCTATACCAGTAGGTGCAGAAGGCCCCTACTGGCCCATATCTATCAGCTGATAACCACTGATAACGCCCATTCAATCGAGTGATAACATACAAATCGGCCGATGTGACAGCAAATTCGATTTTTGGAATATGGCTGTTCATTCCATTCTTCCAACAGCAGCTTCCATGCAGCACCAGAAAAAAATTCATAAGATTTAGAGAGCTTTGTAAATGTGAAAAGTCAAAACTGTTTTATTCTATTTAGAGCAACCTGAATAGCAACTTTAAGCCTCCAATCATTTGGATAATGCATGTTTTGAATAATTTTTTTTTGCATGATCATTTTCTCTTATCCTTTGCATAAGGCTTTTATGCACCTAATTAATTACTCTCAATTTTCTAAAATATTTGTTAAAATAATTTTAGAAAAAGAACAGCATATATACAATCAAGCATGGAATTATTCATACCCCTGGCAAACTCTGATTTAAAGATACTATTATTCAACCAGCAAATGTTTTTACCCATTCATCTTTAGCGTTGAGCTCCAACTCTTTCAGGTTGGAGGTTCTCCTTGCCAACACCCTAATATTTCTCGGTTTAAAAAAAATTATAACCTGCTTGTTGAACAAAAGTAATAAAAGTTTTTCACAATTGTTTGTGATTTTTTTTTCCTATAAAATTGACTGATTTTATACACATACATACATACATACACATACATACATACATACATACATACATACATACATACATACATACATACATACATACATACATACATACATACATACATACATACATACATACATACATACATACAAACGTACAAACGTACATACGTACATACATACATACATACAAACATACGTACGTACATACATACGTACATACATACATACATACATACATACATACATACATACATACATACATACGTACATACGTACATACATACATACATACAAACATACATACGTACATACATACATACATACATACATACATACAAACATACATACGTACATACTTACATACATACATAAATACATACATACATACATGCTACATATGTGTGTGTGTGCATGATGGATATATATGTGTATATGTGTATAAAATCAGTATATATTATTATTATTATTATTATTATTATCTTATTTACAGTAGTAGGTAGCCTACCTACTATGTTAGGTGTGCAATCAGACACAACGACAATGACACAAATCACAAAAATAAAGCTTTTTATTTTGGTCTCTTGTCGAGACAAGATCTAAAGCAGATCTAAAACAGTAGGGATTAAGCCAAAGGAAGGTTGTATAACTCTTTTTTTTATCCATGATCTTACTCTTTTCTCTCAGATTTCTCTCCCTGGAGCATTTGACATCATGTACCTCACGCAGGAGTTAGGGCCTACCATAATACACCTAAAACATAGCAGGGAGAGAGTTAAACGAAAGTATTTATAGTTTTTACGCACATCATGATACAGCCTTAGTAATAATGCACTCAATGGAGCTATTGATGTCATTGTGAGGGTAGGGTTAGAAGTGGGGTTACCAAAGTGAGTCCATTAAAAAGAGCCCATTGCATGCATCTAAGATTGCACCTCACTGAGTCTGCAGCCAGACCCAGATTTTGCCAGGGCTTGAATAATTTTGGGCTTTACTGTACATATTAAAACAGAAGTGTCTAAGCCTAATACCGTAGGAGTTGATGAAAATAAAATAAATAAATTACCTGCAATTTCATTAATCAATGCATGAAGTAACTATAATAAAGCCGTTTTAATTGTTTTAGTGCTTTGAATATGATTTTTATTTTTTGTAAATTATGAAAATAGCAAAACTCTTTCGCAGTATTACAGATCAGAGAAATCGGCCCTCTGCTTCATCAAAGAAGTTGTTAAAAGTGGACATATGTAGCACATTTAAAAGTCAGATGTGAACGGTAATGTGTCTCGTTGGCCCACTTGTGATCGGATCAACGAAAATGCATCTTAATAACATGGCCTTATTTAGATATCAGGAATGGCTATGGTAAGACTAATAACTAGTAAAATGTTCATATGATATATTTACAATACAGTTTGTAAAGTAATTTTTTGCCCTTTAGAAGATATATGAGGGACTTGCTTTGTTTACCAAATAGTGGATCTAATTGCATTTGCATTGTAAACTTAAAAAAATAAATAGTTTAAAAATTGTATTTTTTTTATTTAATATGTTAAGTTTTTAGTTATGATACTCCTAAAATCATTCCACAAAAATCCGCAGATTTTTAAAAAAAATTCTCTGCAGAAATTGAAAAAACTGTCCGCATATTCTAGCTGGCTCTACTGATAACATCTGTGTTATTTCTCTTAGAGTACCTGCGATCCGGTGGTAAACCATTCTGAATCGATTAGCCACACCGTCAGCGTTCCCCTTCAGACGACGCTGGGCACCCTAGAGGAGATCGCCTGCTGAGCGCCCTAATCCTCCATGCCACCAGGGGGAATAGAGACACTCCATTTCAATTGGAGAAGGACAGAGGAAAAAGAGCCTGTTTTTCTAGACATGTCATCATTTGGCACAGACATTCAAACTAGAAGCCAAGGAGCTGCTTATGGAACACAAGGACCCCAAAATTTTCTCACAAACACCATCTGTTTGTTCTGGACTTGCGAAGGAAAGCAGACGCTTGTGGACTTGTCAGGACGGTCAGTTGTAAACATGAGACACAAAACACAAAAACACAAGCATACGAGGAACTGCAAAATGCACATGGCCTCAACGTGCTCTTGCATTCGTTCTTTATCTCTCTACCCCAGCCACCGTTTTGAAGTCTACTGCCAAAACACTGTAAATTATTAACGGAGAAAATGTTGTGAAACTGTTCTAACTGTGCATGTGTCAGTTTCATGCGTTACAATACGGTTTTCTCGAACATGTCATCAACTTGTGGAGACGGATTTGTCTTCTTGTGCTGTTCTTTGCTATGTGTTTCCGCATCTCAATTGGCTGCTTGATGTATCAGCGATGCATCATAAACCGAGAGCCCCTTTCTTTCCTTCCTTGCCTTTATTTTTGTCGATCCGATATAGAAAAGCTGAATGGTTCACGGTACAATGGAAGCTATTATGAGCCCATTGAGGCTGAGTATGGTTCTTATACATGCTTTCTGGATCTCTTTTGGAAAAACGAAGAACAAAGGAATTACAAAAAAAAGAGTGTTTCTCGCTTTACAGGATTATGGTGTTACAATTAGCAGTTCTCATTTTGTCAAATGTAAAAGGTGTTCATTTGTCGATATTAGAAAGCTGCTGTAATCTTTTAATTTAGAGTTGATTGATAGGACTTTGCGAGCATGAAAAGGTGGAAGGTGGTTTATTGTGTGAGTTCGGTTTCTATACGGTTGTCTTTGTCTCATGCCATCATTTAAGAGCTCTTAATCTGTGCTGCGGGTTGTGACACTGTAATTGCCATATGTTATCTAATATTTACTATGTTCCCACAATGTTTTTTGATGATGGATGACTGACAGTTCAAAGGTGTGATTGTGTGTTTACAGCTCTCAATCTAAATATAAGGTCACTCTTGCAAAGCCTCAACAGACCCTTTCATTCTTTAACATGTACAGTGTTTCAGCCAAGAATCATCATCTGAAGTGAATCTCTTCTGTGCTTTGGCTGAAAATAATGAAAAGAGGGTCAGATTTGGGGAATTAGAGTGAGCTTGATTGCATTCATTAGTTTAACTTGCTTCAATGTTCCATCTAAGAATATTGAATGTTGAAAAATGATGTCGTTAAATGAAAAGAAAGACTCAGAGTCCTTGTGTTGAAACTGCAGGTGAAGCTTTTGAGCAAATTGTACTGGGACATGAAATCCCCTGGAAGATGCCAGACTAGGGCTGGGTGATTAATCGAAAGGTAATCGAAATCGACATTTAGAACCTATAATCGATCTAATTTTTCCAGGACGATATTTTTCAATTATATTCCCTACATGTCACGTGACTCCGCTAAGTTAAAGGCTGTGGCTGACTTCTACTTCTGCAGCCACTTTGCAGCTTGATCTCTGATCAAGTAGGATGATGGACTCATTCTTGAGCCTTAAGGTCTTTGCACACTGAAGTCCGAAATGTTCGTGTGCGTTTTTTTGTAATCGCATGTGAAAAATTCATCACATAAACCTTGCGCACTGAAGTCGATGCGTATTAATCAATCCATTATGAGATAACGCAAAACATTTGAGAGTCAGTTTAAGCAGTGATACCAGTGGTAATAATAGTTGTTTACAAAGCGATGTAATACTTTCGAAAATCAAGATCGCAATATATATAACCATGTCTAATATCCGATGGCCAGAGTGATTCTTTTTTTTATAAGTTGTTAAAATTTTGGTATTTGTGATGCAGCAAGTCCAGAGACTGATGTGTACACTATGATTTTATATAAAATTCCCTTTAATGTTTGATATGAATAAAAAGTGATCATAAACCAATAATTTCTCAATTCAAATGAGTGGTGGCTTGGACCCGGAAACAGTATTCCACACGTCACCAACACGTCACCACTTATCAAGCGGATAGGCTGCATATTGTGTTCATCCAATAGAGAGGAAGGAGAGTTCAGCTCATTATCAAAAAGTTTGCTGGATTATCCTAAAATTTATTTCAGGAAATCAGTGGAATTTTGATACATCGCTTGTGATACTTCACACATTCACGGACGTAAACAAATCCTGAATAGAGATTGGCATATTATATGACATTATAATAGATAATAGGCGGCCGCGTTGACGTATCGAAGCAACAGACCGAAAGCGGACCATGATTTCTATTATAATGTCTATGGGCAGTATGTCAAATGGATGGACACACACTCACCAAGCAGCAGCAGGGGAGAGGTGCGCCAGTCACTGAATTCAGCATATAGGGATTCTCAGCTGTCCACAACATTCTGTCTTTATTTTATGCACTGTGTTTGTCATAATGTTATCTGTAAGCTCAAATGAAGGCATTATGTATTTAGCTTTTTACTTGTACGGTAGCTCTAAACTAAATCTTAAATTGGATGCGAAAAACTTAAAAAAACGAACCCAGTTAAAAAAAATGTAAGATTGATGAAAGTTTCGGAGGCATTGTGTCAGTACAATCCACACAACCTGAGGTCAAATTAATTTTTTTAACGTGCAAAAATTACGGACGAATTTTTCTGATTCAGTGTGCAATAACCTTTACTTTGCACTACACTGACCATGATTATAAGCTGCGCCAGAGATGCCTTGAGACGGCAAATAAAACTTGTCAGTGTACTATGAGGAAAATAAATAAATAAATAAAATAATCGTTCGTTAATCGTAATCGAGTTAAAATGTTGAATTAATCGAGATTTAGATTTTAGGCCAAATGGCCCAGACATCTGCTGACATGTCAACACAATCTCACGGCAATTTGTAACTTCTTAATTTAGTGGCTAATACAGTACGTGTGATTTGTATGATCTTATTCGTACAATTTAGTACGATTTGCTTATCCCCATTGATAGTTGGGTTTAGGGGTGGGGTTTGGTGCCACGCCTCCTTTTTAAAATCGTACATTTTCACGTGACTGAATTAGCCACTGAACTGACAAAACGTTAAACACTTACGTTTCCTTGTGAAATCTGGCTGGACAAGCTCCTGGAATCTACGTATAGATCATTAAAAGGTATTTAAATTGGTTTAATATGCCCAGGCGTTCACACATGACCTAGGGCACCATATGTTCAATTAGATTTGAACTTGCATTTGTTATGCACTGATTTGTCATAAATACCCATGCTATGATATTTTTGTTGCAGGATCATTAGTAGATATTATTTTCATGCCCCTATTTTGGGGATGCAGTATTAAGAAGCGTGGTTTGCACCTGCATCGCAATGCGACAATGCAGCATTTATTGAACATTAATATTAAGAGTGGAAATTATAATTTAGCCAGAGGGAATACAACATTAAAGATGTGCTATGGGTTGTTTGTGGCATGTGAGAAAGCTGTGTGACAGTTAACACAGACATGTTTTATTCTATAAAAATAGTAGGAAAACTGCAGACTGGACAATTTCCTGAGTCGCAAAGTGTCCGTGACAGAATGTAGTTGTTTTTATTTGTTTAATTTGCAATTCAGCTTGCTAATCAAATGTAATGGGCTGTAGAGGATGAAACTCACATCCTTATTTGCCCGAAAATGTGCTGATTTCTTCTAAATCTGTGTCAGAGATAGATCTGTGAACCTCAGAGGGTTTCGAGCACATGCTGAGAAAAGAATTAGCAGATATGTACACACTTCAAATGCAGAATCTGTCCATACTTGTACAACAGTGAACTAAGAAGTCACTCATAATGTTAAACAGTAATTTTAGAAGACAAACTCTCTCTTTTCATGTGGACAAACACTAAAGGGGTGTCAAATCACCTCTGCTGTTCTCTCATTAGCAGGAATCAGAGGGGTGGATGTTTCTAACTGCAACATATAATTGCTTCTGTACCTCAAACCTTACAGATGAAAACAATAAAGGAAAAATGAACTCTAGCACTTGTCTTTGCTTTTATCTATCTATCTATCTATCTATCTATCTATCTATCTATCTATCTATCTATCTATCTATCTATCTATCTATCTATCTATCTATCTATCTATCTATCTATCTATCTATCTATCTATCGTTCTATCGTTCTATCTATCTATCTATCTATCTATCTATCTATCTATCTATCTATCTATCTATCTATCTATCTATCTATCTATCTATCTATCTATCTATCTATCTATCTATCGTTCTGTCTATCTATCTATCTATCTATCTATCTATTATTCTATATATCATTCTATCAATCTATCTATCGTTCTATCTATCGTTCTATCTATCGTTCTATCTATCGTTCTATCTATTGTTCTATCTATCGTTCTATCATTCTATCTATCTATCTATCTATCTATCTATCTATCTATCTATCTATCTATCTATCTATCTATCTATCTATCTATTATTCTATATATCATTCTATCAATCTATCTATCGTTCTATCTATCGTTCTATCTATCGTTCTATCTATCTATCTATCTATCTATCTATCTATCTATCTATCTATCTATCTATCTATCTATCTATCTATCTATCTATCTATCTATCTATCTATCTATCTATCTATCTATCTATCTATCGTTCTCTCTTTCTATTGTTCTCTCATTCTATCTATCGTTCTATTATCCATCCATCTATCTATCTATCTATCTATCTATCTATCTATCTATCTATCTATCTATCTATCTATCTATCTATCTATCTATCTATCTATCTATCTATCTATCTATCTATCTATTATTCTATATATCATTCTATCAATCTATCTATCGTTCTATCTATCGTTCTATCTATCGTTCTATCTATCTATCTATCTATCTATCTATCTATCTATCTATCTATCTATCTATCTATCTATCTATCTATCTATCTATCTATCTATCTATCTATCTATCGTTCTCTCTTTCTATTGTTCTCTCATTCTATCTATCGTTCTATTATCCATCCATCTATCTATCTATCTATCTATCTATCTATCTATCTATCTATCTATCTATCTATCTATCTATCTATCTATCTATCTATCTATCTATCTATCGTTCTCTCTTTCTATTGTTCTCTCATTCTATCTATCGTTCTATTATCTATCTATCTATCTATCTATCTATCTATCTATCTATCTATCTATCTATCTATCTATCTATCTATCTATCTATCTATCTATCCATCCATCCATCCATCCATCCACCCATCGTTCTCTTTATCTATCATTATATCTACCCATCTGTCCATTCATCCATCCATCACTCTGTTGTTCTGTCTGTACAGTATGCCTCTATTCTTTTTCTATTTGTTGCATTATAAGGTTTTACTAGAGCTTCCTTTACAACAAGATCTATTCTTTCTAATTTGATTGATTTTTTTTATATTCTTTCTTTTTATACTTGTGTCCTTTTTTTATTTGATTGCTGTTACTCGATTGCATGGTTGCTTTGTGCATGGGCGAATGCATGTCTGTCTAGATTGTCAGAAACAAATGGAGAAACACAATTTTGACAGCATATTATTATTTGTACCTCTAAACATTTGACAAGAGAGAGGAGCACATGCAAGAAGCTTTCATTAACCAAAAACAAGTTTCTCTTCACAGCCCATATAAACAGACATACACATAAACAAACATCATGAAGAACAAAATAGCTGTCTTTGAACTCGGAGATAATGCTTGGAGTTGAGTGTTTTGACTTTGCCATTCCATTTACATCTAGGAAAAACTAGCCACCAGCTCCTATCAACTTAATTGTACCTCAAAGCTACAAAAGGTGTGTGTAATTTGCAGTCACAAAGCTTTATAAGGTCAAGTTGCCATTGTTGTTCACTGTCTTCTTTGCTATATTAGTTACTTAAATATGAGTGTTTTATTTTATGGTTTATGAATGCAAATGTTGCTCTGACCATGTGTGGGGTTGTTGTTGCCGGGTTGTAATTTTTTTTTAAATGTATTTTTTAGCATGATGTGACAGATTGGGCAAGAAGAGGTAAGATTGTACACTATTTCATCTGGGCACATGTAATGCATATTTTCACAAAAGGGCCTGGGTGGTTTCTTATTACTGGTGTTATTATTTTGTGACCACAACACATAAGCAGTGTTACATAATAAAATTACTTTTCCAAAGTAACGAGTAATATAATGCAATACATTTAAAATTAAGTAATATTATTTGAGTTACTTGTAAAAATGTCAAGCGAGCTACTTTTTACCTTGCTTAATTTGCTTTTACAAAATATATTGCTGAATAAAAATGACCTTAGTCAGGCTGAATCACACACTCAATGAAAGAGGGTGCTGCAAGGGAACAGACAGTCAGCTCGCAGCTGCCGTCAAACTGAAAGCAAAAGTAAAACAATATGTCTCTTCTCCTTTTAGCTTCCAGGGCTCCTCTGTGAGACTTGAGGCAGGTGACTCGTCCAGGTCTCCCTGATAATCTCACACCACCCGCCTCGCACGCACTCACAGCTCTCGGCCCCGCTTCACTCGCCACACTCAGGATATTGGTTTATTTTAAGTCAGAGGGGGTATCCTGAGTACTAGGAAAACCGGAGTACTGAAGACGCAAACTGTTTCACGACAGCTCCGTTCAATTTAATGAACTAGTTCAACCGGTTCACTTAGAAGATCCGGTTAAAAACAAACGATTCATTGCCAAATCACCTGTCATCACTACTGTCAGAAACAGAAACAATGGCAGGCCTTAGACTTGCATGTTTGTACTGGATTCTTGTTATTTCGAACTCATCGAAGAAAATAAGTAGTGAAAGAAGTGGATTGTTGTTAAGTGTAGATTATATGTAAGTAAAACTATTGAAAACTGCAAGAAACACGAAAAAAACAAAAACAAAAAAACAAAACTGGATGTGAAGTACTACACCCGCACCCCACCTTCAGCTATGATTTACACCAGTTCATGTTCTTTAGGTAAAGCAATTAATTCTACCAAATCTAAAAAACGTTATTGCTTTTATTGTTGAGGAGATGCAGCCACTGTCTGTTGTAGAAGTGACTACGTTTTGTAATACATTAAGATTTTCTTCTCTTTTGGGAAACTATATACAGATTTGTTAAGGCCACGTAAAGAAATGTATTCAATGTATAAAGCTCAAAGATTTATTTTGATATGGGGGTGTTTTTTATCGTCTCATTGTTCATTTTGTTATTAAACATTTTAAAGGTTTAAAATCTGTTTTGCCGTAATATAAATGATTTTATGTTAGTACTCTTAGGTTTTATTGCAGTCTTTATCTCGATGGACAGTGAATTTACTTAACTAATAACACATAATGAACAAAAGTAGCAAACACATTACTTTACATGCTTTCATTAATCTGGATATACAGCATGTGGGCTCAGAAAGTTTTCAAAATATAGTTTTATCCCACATTTTTTTAAAAGGAAAAGAAGGTGTAGGTTATATAGGTGGTTGTTAAATGCAGAGGTTCTCTATAATAAAAAAAAATAAAATAAATATATAAAACACCTGCACGTTCAAACCTCAGCCAGGTAAGGAAAAGTAACTCAAAAGTAATACAACGCATTACTTTCCATAAAAAGTAAATAAGTAATGCACTTAGTCACGTTTTGGGGGGAGTAACTCAATATTGTATAGCGCTATACTTTCAAAAGTAACTTTCCCCATTCACTGGTCATAAGTGTCCATTTTTTATTTTATTTTATTTTATTTATGTAAATAATCTGAAAGCTTTCCATTCCAATATTTGGCTGAGGTAAAACTATTTGAAAATCTGGAATATGGGAGTAAAAAAAATTAAATATTGAGAAAATGTTCTGAGAACATTGTTCTGAGTGGGACGTTTTTCCCCATCTTATCTTACTGTCAGCCAACTGCTCTGTAGCATTGAATATTATTGAATGACTGTTGCTAAACATGCCTGAGCAGACTGTTAATGGAAATTGCTTTATTTAATTTTACATTTATTGCAGCAACCTAATTGTTTGCTTTAACATCTTCAGAATTTACATACTTCATTTTTAAGGTTGACAACCTAGTCTATATTCACATACATGTTGTACAATTTCATGCTGCTTTAAGTTATCTTGCCATTTTAAGGGATTGAAATGTATTTAAATGGATCTAAATTTAGTTTTTTTTCTAAAAGTGTAGTCCTTTCCTCACAGTATCAAGAAATATAGTCAAACAGTTATTTTTCTTGTTATTTCCCCACCCATATTGTAGGAATATTCTAGACGTGTTTAGTAAATCACAGGCAGTAGTTGAGGGCAAGTCATATGTAATCACTTGTCGCTGTTGTTTACTGCCTCTGAGAGGCTGCTGGCTAATTGAATGGCTTATACTGTGACGATAAGGGCTCTGCACAGCAAACAGAACAAGGCCTGGGGAAATCAATGGCATTTCAAACGCTCGCCCAACAGCTCTAACGATGAACACATTGGTGTCAGCTATTTGAGCCGTTGTGCACCTTTCTCCCCACTGACAAATAATAATCTCAGTATGAGGCATTTACAGCACTTCACACACACAGGTCTCTCTCTACTGCTCTTCCTTTTGATTTAATATTACTGAATTTCCAAGGTTATTACAAATACACACAATGAAAAAATACATATTTTGAAGGAATTTATTTTGTAACTAGACAGGTTCGCTTCTTTATTTTACTTTTGCTTATTAATATATATTTGGGTATCACTTTCTTTTGATGGTCCTTTTGGCACATTCTGTTTACTGTAAATTACATTGCAACTGCATGCCAACTAATTCTCTTTAGGCTATTAGAAGACAGTCTGCTTAATATGTGCTGATACTGCACCATCAAAATGTCTTAACTATAAGACTATAAGAAACTTTGCTGGTACATGCCAGTTTATACTAAACCCTATCCTTAATACAGTCTGCTAGTACTCTAATGATAATTAGTTGGTATTTAATTAGAATTTAGCTTATAATCAACAACATTTTAAAGGGACCATCAAAATAAAGTGATTCCAACAATTTTAATTAAATTTGCATTTATACATCCACATATGTGTTACCAACATATGGATGCAATCGTCTGAGGAAAGGTGACAAGGTTTCTGAAATTGAAAAATTAACATTTCCTTGTCCAGTTGTCAAAATATAATTGTAGGTGTTAATATATATATATATATATATATATATATATATATATATATATATATAGTTTTTTATAGGGGTGGGGAGTTTGGATATTTATTCCATGCTTTACATTTAAATTTAATGATGACATTAGATGCCTATTTTACACATGTTGATATGATTTTTTAGGGTCCTAATGAAAAATCTATAATTTACGCTTTTATTTTTCACATTCTCAAAAACATCTCAGTCCACAGTGAGCCATTTTGCTTAATATCCCTTTAATTGCTAATGAGCTGCTGCTCCCCTGCCTCTCTATGAGGCTGCATTGGGAATTACAAATACACAGTTCTCAACCAAACTTCAAGCTTCTGCTGACTTTTGTCTGTTTGACTAACAATGAATTTAAAGCTATTTCAACATTTTGATAAAATGTGAGATTGTGCCAGGCTGTCTAACAGTTGTCGCATGTAATTTATCATTGCTTGACATTGCAGCATGCCATTATTTATCTAAAATGTATTCAAAGAAGCTAAACAAATTAAATTAAATTACAAAAACCAGAAAAAAAATAAGTTGGGGCAACTAGAAAAAATAAGTTGCAGTAACTAGAAAAAAAAACTAAGTTAGATCAAATAGAAAAGTTCCAAGAACTAGAAAAATTAAGTTGGGACAACTAATTAACTTAATTAACTAACCCATTAATATGTGTAAGGGATAATCAAGGGCTTGTTGTGTAATAAAGGATTTTAAATGCATGAAGTGGAGGCAAACAACTCACAACATACAGCAGAAGTGCATTTAAAGTCTTTTAAAAGATGGAAAGCCATTGATTACCTTCCAGCCTTGATTACCTTGATAAGCCATTGAACACCTTTCAGCCAAGAATTTCAACAGACCATGGAATAATTGAAATTCTTGAAATTGCAGCGTGTGGATTATTTTCGTTGAAATGCACAGGTAGTTCCAGTCAGTTTTGATAACAGTTCGAAATAAAAGTGCTTCTCCCAAATGTTTATAATTACCATAGCAACTCGCATGTGCTACACAGGAAACCAAAGAGGACTGTTAATGGCGGATGGGAATCCACTAAATTAGGAAAATATCAATTATGTCACAAAATCAAGTTTTAAGAGTTTGTCAAGCAAGAATATGGTTATTTTAAATTCAAATTGGCAGTTTATGTGTAAGGATAGCGTGTATTTAAAAGTGTTGGAAGCTCCAGGCGGTCAGCGGCAGCTCCGTGAATGGTTCCCCATCCCCCCACCCCCTAAGCGAAACTTTATATCGGCCGGACATTGCAGGACCTGCCACTGGATCTAATCTCTTGCATCTCTGTTGTTAAAACGTGATATATAATTAATCTTTTGTGTAATCTGTACGGTTCAACGAAAATAATGCACACCCTCCAGCCAATCAGAATCAAAAATTTCAACAGACCATGGAATAAATAAGGGATAATCAACGGCTTGCCATGCATTAAAGGATTTTAATGCATGACCTGGAGGCGAAGGAAAATCGCATCTTAATATTAGCAGGTATAAACAGCAAGCACATGCTCACTCTCTCTCTCCGTCTGTCAGCCTGTCACAGATGATTCACTGGAGGGACTAGAAAATCTAACATGTAAAAACTGACCAAAATTCTGACAAATATTGTGCTGCAAAAAGCAAAACTATTTTAAACGTATGCCTACCTTGGCAAATGACCATAGAATAAGCGGGATAATCAATGGCTTGCTGTGCGGTAAAAGATTTTAATGCACTTCGCAGGGGCGACCACACTTCGCTTTTTTTTTTTTTTAAGCAAATCAGCAGTACAAGTGCCGTCTTTCGCTTTAGATATCCCAGATCTTTTAAAAGAACAGACAAATCGATGATTGTTACTGTCAGTATCACCAGCCCATGACTGAACATGCGTGCCAGCCAGGAGATATGTGATGATGACAGTCTGTCTGAGGCCTTAAATCTGTGTTTTTTTATTCATTATCTTTCTTTTGAATTTAATGACAAAAATCCAATCTGTAGAAGAAAATGCGGTGTCTGTTTGTAAGCCCCCTGAGGCTCAATGCAACAGGTAGTGTGCAGAGAGAGGATGTTCTACAGGAGGTAATTTATCTAAATCCTTCAAAGATGACACAGGGCTTGTATTGCCTTTGCATCTTACATCTATAGAATACTAATATTAGAGTAAAACATTTAACTGTTTACGCACCTTTTTCACTACGCCCCATGCTTTGCCTGAATAAGAGGGGAAACTGTAATTATAAAACTCTGTAAAAGTGATTAACAATGAATAATCAACAACAGTCAAGATGATATTTTGCAGCAAAAGAATCTATTAAAATAGTGCAATTATTGTAAAATTACACTAATGAAGTACAGTAATATTAATAACTGTACAAAATAGAAAATAATTTAAAGGATAAAAACAGAGTTTTGACACAGATAATATTGTGATAATAATATTGCAGTAAAATAAATAAATTAATTAATTCAGTTATTTATTTCTTTCTCATTTCTGTGTAAGGTTGTCAAGTCTTAATTTATGTTAGTGTTCTTGGATTATTTTGATCTGTGTTATATTTTATGTTTTTATTCTTTGCTTGCATATTTGCTCATTAATGCATCTTTGTTTTTAGTTTCTGTGAGTATTATATAGTTTTTTAAAATCACTTTTATTGCTTATTTGCTTCCTATTTTAATGACAGTGACAAACCATGGTTCACTGTAAAACTCAGACAGCTACGTCAGGCCAAGGAGGTTGCTTACAGGAATGAGGATAGGGCCTTGTATAAGCAGGCCAAATACACACTGGAAAAGGAGATCAGAGTCGCAAAAAGGAACTATTCTAAAACTAAGGAGTCAGTTCTCTTCCAGCGACTCAGCATCTGTGTGGAAAAGTTTGAAAAACATCACAACCTACAAGACACCATCCCCCAGCACTGTAGACAATGAATGACTTGCAAACGACCTGAATGAGTTTTACTGCCGGTTTGAGAAAACCCCCCACACCCACTCTGAACTGCTCTTCACGCCACCATTAACACCTCCACCACCCCCTGCCTCCCCCATACCTGCACTACAGTTTAACGAAGATGAGGTTCGCCAGGTCTTCCGGAAACAGAAGAGGAAAAAAGCACCAGGCCCAGATTTTATAACACCAGCCTGTTTAAAATCCTGTGCTGACCAACTGGCCCCCATCTTCACCCTGATCTTCAACAGATCACTGGAGCTGTGTGAAGTGCCCTCCTGCCTCAAACGCTCTACCATCATCCCCATCCCAAAGAAACCCAAACTTACAGGACTAAATGACTACAGACCGGTGGCACTAACATCTGTGGTCATGAAGTCCTTTGAAAAACTGATGCTGGTCCACCTGAAGGACATCACTGAACCCTCACTGTACTCTCTTCAGTTTGCCTACAGAGCAAACAGGTCTGTGGATGATCCAGTAAATATGGGACTGCATTATGCTCTGCAACACCTAGACAGACCAGGGACGTATGTGAGGATCTTGTTTGTTGACTTCAGCTCGGCGTTTAACACTATCATCCCAAAACTTCTCCTGCCCAAATGAACTCAGCTCTCTGTGCCCACCTCTGTCTGTCAGTGGATCAACAGCTTCCTAACGGACAGGCAGCAGCTGGTGAAGCTGGGAAAATTCTCATCTAGCATCCGCACAATCAGCACTGGCGCCCCCCAGGGGTGTGTCCTCTCCCCACTGCTCTTCTCCCTGTACATGAATGACTGCACATCAAAAGACTCCTCTGTGAAGCTCTTGAAGTTTGCAGACGACACCACACTTATCGGCCTCATTCAGGACGGTGACGAGTCTGCTTACAGACAGGAGGTTAAGGAGTTGGCTGTCTGGTGTAGCCACAACAACCTGGAGCTCAACACGCTCAAAACAGTGGGTATGATAGTGGACTTCAGGAGAAACCCCCCTGCTCTCCCCCCACTGAGCATCATGGACAGCATTGTGGCTGCAGTGGAGTCATTCAGGTTCCTAGGCACCACCATCTCTCAGGACCTGAAGTGGGACACTCACATTGACTCCATTGTCAAAAAAGCTCAACAGAGGCTGTACTTTCTTAGTCAGCTGAGGAAGTTTAACCTCCCAAAGGAGCTGCTGAAACAGTTCTACACCTCCATCATTGAATCAGTCATCTGCACATCAATAACTGTCTGGTTTAGCTCAGCTACTAAATAAGACCTCCAAAGACTTAATTGAGTCTACCTCCTCTTGGATCTACCTCCTCTTGAAAAATAAAGTAGAGAATAATACTTTTATAAGCCTACGTTGTACAGTACCTTACAGTAAATACTAATTAATTGTCTTTTTTTTTTTACTTTAATCATTATTCTTCAAACCATTTGACTTTACCCATTAGATTTTTAAAAAGTGTTTCAAATATAATACAGTTTTGTATAATGGCTTATTCTATCTATGATAATTACAGGTTGGGGAAAAAGAATGTGATAAATATATATTTTACATTAAATGATAGAACATTATTTCACACATTTGACATTTTATTCTCACAGAAAATAAAAAACATGCTTATTAAATACACAGTGTATTTTTATAAAGTGTATAGCTACAGTGCATCCGGAAAGTATTCAAAGCACTTCCTTTTTTCCACATTTTTTTATGTTACAGCCTTATTCCAAAATGGATTAAATTAATTTATTTCCTCAAAATTGTACACACAATACCCCATAATGACAATGTGAAAAAAAATTTTTTTGAAATTGTTGCAAATTATTAAAAATAAAAAGCTGAAAAATCACATGTACATCAGTATTCGCAGCCTTTGCCGTAAACTCTAAATTGAGCTCAGGTACATTCTGTTTCCACTGATCATTCCTGAGATGTTTCAGCAGCTTAATTAGAGTTCACCTGTGGTAAATTCAGTTGATTGGACATGATTTGAAAAGGCATACACCATACATTGACAGACATACATTGACAGTGCAAGTCAAAGCACAAACCAAGCATGAAGACAAGGGAATTGTCTGTAGACCTCCGAGACAGGATTGTATCAAAGCAGCTTCATATAGAAGATTATAGTGAATTGAAAACAGTGTAGTTCAGTTTTCAGAGTTTACGTTCAGTTCAGTTTAGATCAGTTCAGTTCAATGTGTTTTAATATTCACTGCTGAGAGTCCAAACACTGAAGAGTAATCCATCGATGCGCAGCTCTACAAGTCCCGAACTATCTTTGGAGAGATCTGAAAATGGCTGTACACTGTCGCTTCCTATCCAACCTGATTGAGCTTGAGAGGTCCTGCAAAGAGGAATGGGCAAAAATTCCCAACGATAGGTGTGCCAGGCTTGTGGCATCATATTTAAAAAGCCTTGCGGCTGTAATTGCTTCCAAAGGTGCATCAACAAAGTATTGAGCAAAGGCTGTGAATACTTATGCACAAGTGATTTTTCAGGGTTTTTATTTTTAATAAATTTGCAACTATTTCAAAAAATCTTTTTTCACATTGTCATTATGGGGTATTGTGTGTAGAATGCTGAGGAAATAAATGAATTTAATTTATTTTGGAATACGGCTGTAACATAAAAAAAAAAATGTGGAAAAAGTGAAGCGCTATCAATACTTTCCGGATGCACTGTGTATATTTAACTGGATGCACACCAATTTTGAATTATTAAGAAACAATAAGAAAGTCTTGACAGATATTTAGTAGCATCATAAGTATGAAAGTAGTTCTGCATCATAATTATGACAAAAACTTTGCCATTAGGAGAAAAAATATATATTTTCCTTTAGGCATACAACAGCTTGTCATCAGGGCAGCATCCACGAAAATACACCAGTGTCTGTACGCTAAGGTACTAATGTACCCTTCAGGCCACCGTGACAAGCTGTCGCACCCCTAAAGGTACAAAATTTCCACTTGCTTTTTCCTTGACTACAGTATTCTCATTAAGTTTTAACAAGTTACAATGCCAGCGGTGCTGTTTTTTCCGTAAACAGACATCACGGCACGTCTGACGTAACAGGCTGATAATCAAGCCTCGGGACACTAGTGGGACATTTTAAATGACTATGTAATGAATATAAAAGCTTGGAGTCTGAACAGCTGAGCCTAATTGTACAGACTGCACGAAAAGATGACGCAATTAGAAAGTCCCTTAGTCCATTGCAATATCATTTGCTCTCATGGCATTTGGTGAATCAAAATAAAGGTAGGCCACGATAAAGGCTACTGTTTTGTAAATGTTATTAATGTTGGCCTTTCGGAGCGTTATTAGCAAAGCTCCTTAATGATACGCGACACAATGCAGTGTAAATCATCATGCTGTCAGTCGCACGCTACACAAAAGGCTCAGATAAATGAATAGAGCAGCTAATGAGAATAGTTTCCCGCACAGAGATGAATGTCTGTTTTACATTTGTGTAATGTTTCGCTGAAGTTAATTGCAGTCTGGCCGCTTTAAATTATCGCAGGAGTGTGTTATTAGCTACAGCTCCTGTGTTCTGAAAATGCTGTGTTTATGACTTTACTATTCTGTTATAGAAATGCACTCCTCTGCCAAGACTCCCATACTAATGAGATCAATTGCCACCCTTTTTAATTGTTTTTTTTCGCCGTCTTCCCATCTGCCTTTTAGGCCAGGCAGAATGTTCCAGAATTTAATTGCTCGAGAGGGAGAACGAGACTGAGACGGGATTACTTCAAAGGATCTTTCTGCCACCAAACAAATAAAGGTTCGTACCGCGCAATCAAACAAACGTCAATTAGCAAGCATCACATCCCGTTCTCTCTTTCAGACCAATTAAGAGGATGGAAGTCTATCACACAAATATGCCATTGCTTAGAGACCTCTGAAATACAACTGGCAAAAGATATCCGAGCGTCCACTGAATCCAAGCCTTCTGTCTATTTTATTTTCCAATTAAAGACCATGATCTACTAACAAATAAGCAAGTCTGACAGTCAGCACGTTGTTTGATTGGCTTTTGCTTGATGCTTTTAAAGGATTAAAGAATGACTCCACTGTGGGAATGTAGCTTCTTTGGCTGTTCATGACTTTTAGGCCCCATTTACACTGACAGTTAAATGTGATCCAATTCCGTTTTTTTTACTCGTATGTGACACAGATCGGATCTGTTTTATGACCATGTAAACACACACACACAAAAAAAAAAAAAAACACATGCATTCAGATATTCAGAGATCGGCCTCCTTCATATGTAGAAATAAATCATATATAAATTGGATATTTGACAATGCGACTATCATGTAAACAAGCAGATTGGATTTACTGAGGCTTTCTGTTTTGTTTGTCATTAAACTTGCGACAATGTGGTAACATAGACTACCCATGTTCCGTACAAAACAACGTTCCGTACAGATTACCTTTTAACGCCGATCTTTGAATAATTACTTAAGGGTCGTAGACAAGCTATATATCCGAGTAATCTTTATTTCCCACTCTTTCACCCCTGATCACAACAGACTCTCCTAACATGTGTTTCCAAAAAAATTCAGTAAGTTATCCACGTCCACTTAATGCACTTGAAAATAGACAGTGGGCAAGCTAAAGGGGCGAGTGTCGCTTTGGAAGGGAGACATTTTGAGCAACGACAATATGTATTTGCATTTAATTTACGCATCACACAGAATAACTGTCTTGATCAAATGAATATTATGTTATCACAAATTGTTAAATAAAATATCTTTTATTGAATAAATGCTTTGAAATGGGGATATTTAAATGTCAGTTGTGGGTGATGATCACATGGCGCAACTCTCCGCCAGGGAGAGCCTGAAGGACAGGCTGCAAACGCTGTTAGGAAAATCTTTGTGCAGTGATGATGTTTATATTCATAAAAGGTCCATTAAGTTAGCGTTAATTTGCATCAATTTAATGTTTTAATATTTGAAATTGTAACGCTGTAAAAAAGTAAACATGACATATAAAAATTAAGTGAGGTTTATTAATAAACTAATTTCGAGAGGATCACGTGCTTATGATTTATCACAGCCGGTCTCTTATTAAGCTAATCAGTATCGTCCAATCATATGAGCCATAAGCTACTATAAATAACCACAGTTTTCAGTCCACTTTATCTTCGTTTGGAAGAAGCCCCCCTTCCTCCCCATTCTCCTCCTTCACCTTAGATCGTGCGGCACGGAGGCCCAGCGGTTAGCACTGTTAGCCCCACAGCAAGAACACTGCCAACCCTGGTCCTGCCAGGTCGGTAGGTGTTTCTGTGAGGAGTTTGTATGTTCTCCCCGTGTCCGCGTGGGTTTTCCCCGGGTTCTCCGGTTTCCTCCCACCATCCAAAAAATATACATCATGCATAACAATGAAACATTTGTCTAGCCCCTTCTTTTTTCCTCACGTGTTCCCTTAGCTACTGCAGACGGGGAGTTCTGAGATCCACCGAGCTCAGGCTCCCCTCTCACTCTGCAAACGGGAGGAAGCCCCAGGCTCGAGGATCCCTTGAGCTCGGGGCTCTCTCCCGGGACAGCATGCCAAACAAGCTATTGATGAATCATCAGCTAAGTGTGAACTCTTAAAATGAATGTAAAGTATCATTTCAAACTTTCATAAAAAGTTGTTAAATTTAACATTGACTTCAAGTTAAACACAATAATAGTATATTCTGATGTTGGTTTTTAGTAAAACATAAAACAATGTTCATTTTTGCCGGTGAAATTAAGTTATGCACTCTGTACCGAACACTACTTTAATCGTGTACGGAACACCGTTAATACCTATAATCTTTCGTACACATGTGTAGGCGGTATATTTCCCATCTTTTCTCAAAAACTACAGGTCCAAAAGACATCAATCAAAATTTGGATTGGGCAATAGGTATTCACCCAGAGAATGATCACACAAACATGCTTATCTGGCTTTCAATGGTGGAGGAGTCATCATTTGAGTGCGCTGAATAACGAAAAGTGTACGGAACATGGTTAGTCTACATTACTTCTCCGCGGTTTAATGGTGTAGAAGGAAGAGTATGTGTGGAGACGCCGACTCAGTAATCAACAACAAGAGGAAACATGGAGGAGGAAAGTGGTCAGTGGTTGACGGCAGAAGTTCCTTCTTGCCTTGTGGGGAGATGAGTCAGTTGAAGATAATATTAAAGGGGTGACCTTAAATAATATTGAACCAGCGACCTTCTTGTTGTGAGGCGACAGCACTACCTACTACGCCACCGCGTCGCCGTTTCTGGCTACAGTGTTAGCAAAAAATAAAGTCACAAATGCAAGACAGTGAAAGACCACAACAATAAAAGTGGTCGCGGGTGAGTTACATTCCCATTTTACGAGCAAATTTTGGGCGACAGACCATATATAAAACAATAGGTGCAAGCTGCGAAAATGCCACTTTCCCTCCTCACTGCCTCAAATTAATTTTAAAGTTTGGCGAACTTAGCATAATTCCCAGAGCTAAAAGCAAGACAATTTCTTTCATTGTGGCTAGTGTGGCGCAGATGCTAGAACCCACCTTTATGCATGCGCGGCGTCAAAAATTGTATGGCAAGTGTAAACATGAATCGGATATAGGTCACTAATAAAAAAAATAAATAAATAACGTAACAGGCAAAAAAACAGTCAAAAACAAAATCAGATATAGGCAACAAATCAGAATTAGGCATCAAGACCTGACAGTGTAAATGTGACCTTAGATTGAATTTGGCAGTGCTGCCCTCTCTGATTGATGTGAATACCTTTTTGTTGTTGTTGTTGGTATATTATTTGAAATGATTCATACGAGTGTTGTGGACATCTCAAATATTTCACTCAGATTTAACAAATCTAGCATTGTTTATTTCAGTTCTGTTTTAGGACAGCAGCTGTCAAACTGTCATAAATGCAATCTAACACGAGAAGGGAAAACAATAGCCTGTAGAGCTTGGAAATGGGATAACGCAGTCTTGGATTTGATTGCCCGCAGCAAAGAATATATTCATAATGTTAATGTGCAATAGAGTGTCTGACAGAATAATCTGGAAAAGCCACAGTACTGCTTACTGTCATTTTGATCTTTCTGAGTCCTATGCATTCATGAATGTTTTATTGACGAAGCCAAAGCAAATGTCTTGAAATGCAACATCTAAAAATGATCTTATATATGCAGAATAATGGATTTGTATAAAATAATAAACTTGACATGTTAATATGGCCATAACATGAACCAAAGTGGCCATTACATTCTTGGTGTGCTTTATTTTCTAATACTTCAATTACTTGGGGTCAAAAATGTTAAATATTCAGATTTTTTTCAATTAAAAAAGGTTCCTGTATGTTGGACTAATACAAGGCTTGCTTTGCTAATTCCATTATGTCATTTTAGAGACAGTAATAGCTTGATAGCAGACTAATAATGTTATTTCAGGAAGGGAGTAAAATAAAAACTATATAATTTTATATACTGTACTAAAGGATATGTTTTATTTAAAAAACGATACATCCAATGGTGTCTTTATATATAAGCTTTGGCTGGAATTAAAAAATGAAATATTACAAGCCCTGTAATGTTGGCACAAGACTTGGTTGCAGTTTATTTTACAGTTCTTTCACTTGTATAACAGAGAAAGAACAGGTTAATATAAGGTAAATATATAGATTATTATTATTCATTTATTTTCTTTTCGGCTTAGTCCCTTTATTAATCCAGGGCCACCACATCGGAATGAACCGCCAACTTATCCAGCACATGGCTGCAACCCATCTCTAGGAAACGTACATACACACTCAGTCACACACTACGGACAATTTAGCCCACCCAATTCACCTGTACCGCATGTCTTTGGACTGTGGGGGAAACCGGAGCATCCGGAGGAAACCCACGCAAACACAGGGAGACCATGCAAACTCCACACAGAAACGTCAACTGACCTAGCCGAGGCTTGAACCAGCGGCCTTCTTGCTGTGAAGCGACAGCTCTACCTACTGCGCCACCATGGATTATTATATTATATTATATTATTATATAAATATATATGATATTATTATTATATTATATTATTATATTAGGGGTAAAAATATCTATTTTATTTATTACATATAAACAATGTTGGGGAAATTGACTTTTGAAAGTAATGCATTACAATATTGAGTTACTCCCCCAAAAAAGTAACTAGTTGCATTAATTAGTTACTTTTTATGACAAGTAATGCATTACGTTACTTTTGCATTACTTGTTCTGACATGGCTGAGGCTTGATCTGTTTCATAACTTGAGGGATTTATTTAAATGAGCTCTGCGATTAACAATGCACCGTATAGCCTACACCAGGCCTGACCAACCCTGTTCCTGGAGTTCGACCTTCCTGCAGATTTCAGTTGCAACCCATATTAAACACACCTGCCTGTAATTATCAAGTGCTGTTCAGGTCCTAATTAATTGGTTCAGATGTGTTTAATCAGGGTTGGAGCTGAACTTTGCAGGAAGGTCCATCTCCAGGAATAGGGTTGAGCACCACTAGCCTACACCTTCATTTAATTAATAAAACAATCAAATATAATGTAGGATAATGTTATCTACTGGGAACTTCCTGACCCTCAAGCTATACTACTTTTTGTATTTTTTGTCCTATTAGTGAAGTCACTGTCCATTGAGACAATCCCCTTTCCCTATCTTTGATCCATTCAGAATAATAAGAACTTCCAACGCAGAAATGTAATGCTCTGCCATCTTGGTTTCTGCCTGTTCCTGCATTCTCTCATTGAGTGGGCGATTCAATGTGACTATGTTCATTTTAATTCAGCTATTTATTTTTAATAAGCGAATTTATCGAACTAAAAAGTAACTTGCAACACATTTTTTTAAAAAGTAACTCAAATATTATTACTTTATTTTGAAAAGTAATGCGTTACTTTACCCATTACTTAGAACAGTGTTTCCCAACCCTGTTCCTGGAGGCACACCAACAGAACATATTTTGGATGTCTCCCTTATCTCACCCATTCACTTCAGGTTTTGGAGTCTTTTCTAATCTTCTGGTGAGTTGATTTCAGGTGTGTTGGATTAGGGAGAGCTTGAAAATGTTTACTGTTGGTGTGCCTTCAGGAACAGGGTTGGGAAACACTGACTTAGAAAAGTAATATTATTGCGTAACTCAGGTTACTTGTAATGCATTCCCCCAACACTGTATATAAATTTTGTATACACATGGAACTTGATTATAAAATAAAGTTATTTATGTGCACAAGGTTTCTTGTAAGGAGTTCTAATTAGAGCTGTGCGATTATTCAAAATCGAATCGAATTTGAAATGTTGCTATTAGCTAATCGCAAGAGGCTGCAATATGAAATATATATTATTTAACTTCCCCCACCCAGAGAAAATGCGTGACTGCCATCAGTGTGTGACAGTCTTACTAGGCAATTGAGTGAGCACACTTTCGTTATGCCCATTCAAAACTGCGCAACTAAACTATGCGGAACGTTTACAATAAAAAAACAAACAAACAGGAAAGCGCTAACAAGTGGGATAATGGCGTCTGCTGCTTCAGAAGCATCAATAGATGAATTTATATCAAAGAAAAACAGCATGTCGGTAATACGGTGATATCTTGGTTTCAAAGTCACAGACACCAAACAAAATCAGATCATTTGTAAGAGCTGTTGCAGAATTGTTGCCACAGCATGAGTAAATACAACAACTGGCACATAAAAAAGCACCACTGGCAGCTATATGAGAAACGTCTTGCTAAAAAGTGTACTAAAAGAATAGCCAGTGACACTCAATCTAGTAGCAAGCAACTGCAAAGTACAATTTAGAGATGTTTGCTAATATAATTTGATATCTTTTCAGTTCCTCTTTTTTTTAACCAACACACTGCATTTTAGCAGTAAGAAGCTACAATACAGATTATTGAGCTGAAGCAAATGACTACAAAATTAAGTCGCTAATCAAATCAAAATTGCAATCTGTGAAAAAAAACACAATTAGATATTTTCCCCAAATCGCAGTCCTAGTTCCAACAACCTGTTTTTATTTTTATCCCTATTTTCTCCCTAGGCAGCTCTAATATTAGTAGCCTAATCAGGTACTCTATGTAAACACTTCAGACAGTACTTAGATGTAAAATAACACCGAATAGTCTTTTATGCATAAATCATTCATTCATTCATTTTCTTTTCAGCTCAGTCCCTTTATTAATCCAGGGCCACCACAGCGGAATGAACCACCAACTTATCCAGCACATGTTTTACGCAGTGGATGCCCTTCCAGCCACAACCCATCTCTGGGAAACATCCCACACACAATCATTCACACACATACACTACAGACAATTTAGCCTACCCAATTCACCTGTACCGCATGTCTTTGGACTGTGGGGGAAACCGAACACCCGGAGGAAACCCACGCGAAGGCAGGAAGAACATGCAAACTCCACACAGAAACGCCAACTGACCCAGCCAAGGCTCGAACCAGCAATCTTCTTGCTGTGAGGCGACAGCACTACCTACTGTGCCACTGCTTCGCCATGCATAAATCAAAGACTGAAAAAATGATTAAGCTTTAGATTAAGATTCAGTCAAGAGCAGTGTATGATTTACTTGACTTTTGAAATTTGATTAACATAACTAGTAGACGGGTACATTAGGCGAAAATCACTTTAGGAATGAATGTGGATTGTATAGTCACACATATTTTGTTTCTTATGTTTTATGTTTGTTATACATTTATTTTAGATATAGGTATAGCTGTCGATTTAAGCACAAAATAAGTATAAAGTCTCAGATGATTGCACTTGAATGAACACTTGGTTTTCAAGACTTAAAGACCAGCAAATGGTAAACTTTAGTGAGGTTGCAGCAAAGACAGGTAAAAAATTCTTAAGGTAAACAAACTATTATGGCAAATAATAAATAACTAATGTCATTAAAAAAATAAATTAGATCATTCATGCCAAAACAAGTGCTCATGTACCTGCATGCCCCAGCCTAAAAACAAAATCTGCTCAAACTTCAGTGATCTGCCACTGAACACTTGGCTTCCAAGACTTAAAAACCAGCAAATGTTAAACTTTAGTGAGCTTGCAGCAATGACAAGTGAACATTTCTTTAAAGTGTCCTAAAACAAGCACAAGTTTATTATCTATGTGTGCTTCTCTCTTGCAGTGCAGATGTGATGTGCTGATTTCAGGCCATTTGCACATCTAGAGGTAAATGCTGTGTGCTGAATCACTTATGTTTATTGAATTCTCACAGGGACTTTTTCAAACAACTGTCTCGATCTGCGAATTCATTTATTCATTTAAGCTTTGTACTGTAGTAAAAGCATTTTTGCCAGAACATTCTGCTTTAAAGCACGGCACCTGTGAGAATGAGTAGAATTATACCCAATATCCACTATATCTCACCCTGATAGGCACATACTGTGCAGTAATTAGCAAATGTTTTATAGAGAAACATCCCACACCACAATTATTTGCACTCACACAAATGCTCCCAAATATATTTTCAGGTCTTAATGCATTTTGGAACCATAAGCACAGATTAGAGCCTGTTATACAACAAGTCTGTGTGTGCTTGTGCAAGTGTGTCTACACTGTATGTGTTTTTGTATGGGAGAGAGGGAGAAGGAGATTCTGTGTTTTCAGAAAGTAGGAAAGTTTCCTATTATTTATCTTTGGTTGGTGGGTTTTGGATCTTCTGCTGTTGTAGGTTTTAAACACTTTCAGAACATCTGAAGATATTTCCCACGGAGATCTGTAAAGTGATCATGATCCACTTGAAAAACTTTAGATGTGTGTTTCCCTGAAAATAATTGCATGCTTTAGAATATTTATAGTACACTTCGTAGAGGAAAGAAGCTAAATAATATGTCAAAATTTGTGCTTAATCAAGACAAGAATGTTTTTGATAATTTTTTTTTATTTCTTACTTGCAATCAGGACATAACATACATTTAGGAATTTACATCGAACAATGGGAGCTTACAACAAAGACGACAGATTTCAGTTCAAAATCGGAGTGAGGTAGGATCAAAACAAATTCTATGAATCTGGGAAATGGCAGAATGTTCTAGAAAGATGTGCAAGTTAAATGGCAAAAATGCATGAGCACATGATGCAGATATACACAGATGAACAATCAACTGTTCCATTAGTTTGGAATAAGAGGCATGTTGGATAAGAGGTGTGCGATATTTAATGATGATAGCATCATAGTTGTTGAAACTACAGTGTGTGAGTTGACATTATTGAATCACTCATTTTGACAGTCTTGCAGAACAACCCTAAGATATGAAACATAAAAAATCTCCCTCTATGATTTTTATGCATGTATATAGTATGAATTAGTTAAGAAATATCACACGAGCAAGATTGTTGTTTTCCTGAATATTAGCGTGTGTGTTTTATCACAAGTGTAATATTGATTTTATACAATTCATTAAAAGAATTCTGCCAGAGCAGAACATTTGTGCATTTCAGAGCAACACTTCTTTCTTGTTCCTGAATGAATCTGTTCCTTTGAATGAATCATTTGAGTCATGATTAACATAATTCCACCATAATTCCAAAAACCTGGCAGTTTTAGTAGCCTTAACCGGTGAAGGAACCAGAACAAGATCACATTCATCCAAATTGTGTTTATTATTTAACCCGTCCCACAACCCCTTAAAAATGTAAAACCAAGAAATATATACAGTGCTCAGCACTATGAGTACACCCCATTTTGAAAATGAATACTTTTATCCATTTCTTAGTAAATATGGGTAATATATATCGGTGCATTTGAACAAAACAGATTTATTAAACAGATATATTTATTAAAATAAAATTTTAGTCACAGAATACATTTAAATTCATGCAAAATATTGCAAAAAAAATCTAACTACATTTCAACAAAATTGTATATATGTTTTGTTTCTCTTGATTTTTGCTAATTTTGTAAAATTTGTATTTAATATCTTTCCCTAACATAAATTTGGGCTACTAATTTTTGAAGCAGTATTGTAAGTTCTTTTGTTAGATGAGCTCCAGATTTGTCTTCGGTACTGATTAAACTAATGTATATGCACAAATATAATATTGTAAAGCATCCTATAGAAAGGAATTATTTAAATGAAAGATTTGTGGGGGGTGTATTCATACTGTATATGCTGAGCACTATATATATATATATATATAATTTTTTGTCAATATCGCACACCCCCATGTATTACTGTCTCAGCACAACTACACCTAGGGAACTGAAACTCCATGATGCTTAGTTACATATTTACACAGCTTAAGTGCTTTGGCGTGGTATTTCATAACCCTTTGAATAAAGAAAATGTTAAGAAAAGAAAAAAAAGCTTGTTACATTGACAGTTGTTGGCACAGCAGGAGTTTAATAATTTCCTATGAAACTATGATCAGCCTTGCTCTTCAAAAAGAACCTGATTTCTGCAATTTAAATGTGACAACAAAAAGCTTATGAAGTTAAAATGTACAGTTTGGTTATGGCTGCTAAATGAGTCTCTGCATGGGTATGTGTGGGGAATGGCTCCATTTTTAGTGTACGACCTGCAAATTTCACTTTCGATCAAGCCAGAAACGATGCCCACAATCCACAGCCATTTACTAACAAAGGTCAATCCCTTAATTATAACATAAGCTGACAGTTACACATAAAGTATTGCTTCAGTGAACAGTCTATTGAAACTGCTTAAATAACCTAAAAGGAAGCTACAGCGTATCAAGTAAACAAACTGTTATGGCAAATAATAAATAACTAATGTCATTAAAAAATAAATTAAATCACTCATGCCAAAACAAGTGCTTATGTGCCTGCATGTCCCAGCCTGAAAACAAAATCTGCTCAAACTTCAGTGATCTGTGTCACTTTAAATCTCTTATTTAGCCTGTTTGTGGCTTCTTTCATTGACGGCAGAGCTCTGAGGAGCCTGTCCCAGGAGAATGAGTGCATTTCGGCTGCACTTCATGGAAGAAAAGAAGCTTTCAGTGGAAGTGTTGATCAAAAGTCTGAAATGAAGCTGAAGTGGTTGATCTTAGGGTCTGACCCAGCTAATAGGAACCCAAAAAGTCTCCCTTTCCAACCTCTCCAGGATGCTACGTAGTTCTGTGCAGGCACTGGCAGTGTCCTCCTTGATCAGGACCCGATCCACGAGGTGACCATACTGTTGATCGATCTGCTGCGCTGAGAGACGCATTTCCTGCAGGTCCTCCTCCTGGAAGGTGAAAAGACAAGAGAGCGTGGGACATGAATATTAATTCTGACAATCAAACGAAAGAGAAGTCAGTAGACATGTGAAAGAAATATAATAATAATCAAGCCGTGTCTGTAGATTTTCTCTGATTTTTACCCCTAAATTTTGCAAGTGAGACGAACCTTATGCTGATTTTCAGATCCAGACAGTTGGCAATTTTATTGCAATTATTATTAAATTACACCGTTTGGAGGCTGATTTTTGAGAGGCTGCAGGAATTGTCGTTGATCAGTGGGTTTTTTGAGAGCTGAGTGATGTAAACCTGTAATCAGACTCACTGTGATTCTGCCGTGTTCTCCTCCTCCTGGCGATGTGGCGGCACTGCGGCGTCTGCGGCTCTCTGGGATTCTCGGTTTCACAAAAATCACATAAGGCTTAAATTCAGCTGTTCGCAGGGCTTTCAGAGCCTGTGGAGGACAAAACAAAACAATTGGTCAGGTCAACCGTACAAAAATGTGCAAATTTTAAAAGGAGCTGTGGCACAAAACCCTACCCCTAAAACCAACCATCATTGGGGGATGAGCAAATCATACTAAACTGTACAAATGAGATCATACCAATTCATACAAATTAGCCAGTAAATCAAGAAAGGAAAGACAGAAAAAATTACACACACGCACATACACACACACACACACACAAAAGTTTCAAATAAGTCTTTTAATATCTATCTATATCTGTCTGGGTTCCCACTTTAAGCCAAATATAAAATTCACTGACTTTTCCCTGGGTTACACTGGTAAAAAAAAAAAAAAAACAGCCGCTGTTGTGCTTATATATTGATAATATAACATTGAATTATTATATATGTTAAAAATAATAACAATTTTAAAATGATGTTAGCTTGAATATCACTTACCATTACTTCAATAGCTACTATGAGAACATCAATGCATAATCTACCTCCTTTTTTTTTAATCTAAGATACTTAGATACTGGATAGACACTCTCTCATATTTGATAACTCAATAGTAGTTTTATAAACTTTACATTTCGCTTTTCTGCCATCTTCATCCTGTTTTCGATGTGGTCATTTTGAAACCAAAACTTTTCATATTTATATCATCCTGCATGTTAGCACTCTGGTGACTGCATTTGACTTGAATGAGAACCTATTATGCCCCTTTTTACATGATGTAAAATAAGTCTGATGACGTTTCAGCTCAAAATACCTCACAAATATTTGTTAGAAATATTTTCTGAAACTGCCCATTTTATGCTTTAATCCAAGTTGTGTCATTTTAGTGACTGTTGTTTTAAATTCAAATAAGATTGTGCTCTTTTCAAAAGAGTGTTGAGCTACAAATGCTGATCTGTCAACATAATGGCAGATTCAAAACAGTCATCTCTGTGAAAGCTGAAAATGTGAAAAGGAGTGTCTCAGAAGAAGGCAGTTTGTAGAGACACAGTGTTTATTTGTGTGTCCTAAAACTCACTTATAATGCCTCTTAAATTCTGTCATTATCTATAGCAGGTACAGTGCGAAATATCTAATGGTGGAAGGCTGCTTCTTATTCAGGGCTGTCCATATTAATGAGGGAGTAATCATCACTAATGGGTGGGACTTTCTCCCTCTTATGAGAGAGAGAATGTCAGAGTTTCTACGGAGTGTTTCTATGAAGTGTGATTATAAAAAATAAAGTTAATTAATTGATACCATTATAGTCTGACAATAATCACACACTTTTGAATAATAGGTCCCCCTTTAAGTGATTGCCCGTTGAAATGAATTAAAATGGAACTGAAAAATACCCTGAAATAAGTTTCAAAACAGCATATTCTAAAAATATATATTGAAAAATTCCATTTTGATAAATAGAAACTGCAATTTCAAAAAGCGACAAACAAAAAAACCCTGATATTCCAAAATCTAATGAAAAATTCCTGACTTTAATGTCTAGAATAGAACCTTTTAAAATACCATAATATTCCACAAATTTCATGACCCACGGAAACCCTGATCTATCGTTCTACATCAAAGGTCTCAAACTCGATTCTTGGAGGGCCGCAGCTCTGCACAGTTTTGCTCCAACCCTAATCAAACACAGCTGATCTAGTAGTCTCTACTAGTCTTGAACACCTTGATTAGTTGGATCAGCTGAGTTTGATTAGGGTTGGAGCAAAACTTTGCATAGCTGCGACCCTCCATGAATTGAGTTTGAGACCAATGTTCTACATACTGTATATCTACTGTTATATATCTAGATCATAACCACCAAGTGATGTTAAACATATAACTATTTTTAACCTTTCAAGTACATCTACAAAACCACACATTACGAAGATTATGGGCTCTGCACGCCCTGATAAATTTTATGTTCAGCCAATAGCAGTAAAATCTAGAAAATGAAAAATGAAATGTCTGAGAGCAAGTGTAAGGTAAAATGCCTCCCATCACTACAAGAAGGATTCCAGCCATTGGGTCTCAAGTGCAGCTTGTGGCTGAACGACTAATACGCTTGTTTCAAAAGGCAAGTAGCTCCACCTGAAGGTGAAACCAGTCATTGCACATCAGCATTGGAGAAAGACTTTCTTTTGGTTATGGACTGTAAATGAGAAAAATAATGAGAAATAAAAATAAGCAGCACCAATTGCATAAATACATTAAATTTGCATTTTTTTTTTTGGTCAGAAAATAGTTTTGAGGTTTTAATCAACTCTGAGGGCAAATACTGCTTTAATTTACCTCCGGCTGTACATCTACCAGACACATTTTGTTTTTGGCTTGAACCGAGCGGATGGCTTCTATACTGGTCCCATACAGATTCTCCTTATACTCTCCATATTCTATAAATCTGCAGACAAATAATTGAAATCAGGCATGACAGCAGGATACAAATGGATGAAACTTGTTTAGCTGTAGCACATCACAGCATCTCTTACTTGTTATTCTGTGCATCTGCATCAAAGGCCTGCTTAGTCACAAAGTGGTACTCCACTCCCTCCTTCTCATGGCTCTTTTTTGGTCGTGTGGTGTCTGTGATGGAAGACAGAGAGACACAATTGTCATATGGTTTAAAGAGATTCTCATTTATTCACCTTCATGTACTTGCAAACGCATATGACTTTCTTTGTGTGAATCACAATGTGAAATTCCAGACTGTTTTTCATGCAATTATAATGGGACTGAAGCTTTCAAGCTTCAAAAAAAGAAAAAGAAAAGAAGAAAAAAAACACAAAAGGACCATAAAAATATCATCAAAGTGGTCCATATGTGCTTTTGCATCCTTTTGATGCTCAGCAGACCTAATATTATTTCATACTCATTATCAAACAAGGCCAAAACTGACCTGGATAATCTTCAAAAAAACTACATTTTGTGTCATCGAGTTAGAAAGAGTGTGATGGTATGACAATTTTTGATAATTTAAAGTCAACAACACTTGTAAAGGGACAGCTATCTTTCCATGCACATCATTATTTTGGTAGCACTTTTGTCCTGTTTTGCATGTACACACTATGTACATGTCATTGTCATTACATAACTAGTATCCCTAAACTTACATCTGAACTTAAAGGGAAAGTTCATCTAAAATGTAATATTCTCTCATCTAATATTCTCTTGTTTACTCATCCTTTACTTATTTCAAACCTTGAGATTATTTCTGTCCTGTAACCACTGACCTCCATATTGTTTGTATTTCCTAATATGGAAGTCAACGGTTACAGGTCTTCAGCTTTCTTCCAAATATCGTCTGTTGTGTACAGAAGAAAGAAACTCATAAAGGTTTAACGCCAGTCAAGAGGACAGTAAATAGTGAGTAAATTTTCATTTTGGTTGAAAACTATCCCTTTAACCCAGTTATTTAAGTATATACTACCCTGCAGGCACAGGATGTCAACATGACATCATATTGACGTTGTACCCCAGCGTCATGGGGATGTTGCATTTTGTTTGGAAATGAAAATCGGGTTGACGTCAGAACCCAATGTCGGGCTGAGATCAATGTCAAACCTAAAATCAACCAAATATCAACATAACTTGACGTCGTTATTGGACCTCAAAATAACGTTGTCCTTAGACTGTGGCTAGACATTGAATTTTGATCACCTGATGTCCTGACCTAAATCTTACTTAATACTGATGTCTTAGGTTGTTGTGTGCCTGCTGGGTAAGCACACATACTGTAAAATAAAGTGTAACCTTCATGTCTTGTAATCTTTACTCAAAAATAACTTCCCATTCATCTTCTTGAATCTCTTGTTTACATTCATGAAAGCGGGACAGCTTGTCATTGACTTTAGATTTACTTATAGCAAACCACAGCCATCCAGTCTATTCTCAATAAACAAAATCAAGTCTTGGTCTAAAATTCTTCTTTTCGGGAAGCCATTTTACTCAAATGTCCATCACTATAGAAAAGGTTATCAAAACTTCTATCCCATACTGATTGTAAAGTTCACAGATCATTTCTAAAGTTGAATAGGTTATGAAATGGTTCACAGTTTGTGTTTATGGTTTGACTGTTGTGTATAATTTAGTGTAAAAACACTTATTTTTATCCTGAATAAGAAATGAGAATGAGAAAAGACATACGGGGTACGGCCACAGCATAACGATGGGGATTTTCTGCTATCACTTTCTGCTTCAATTCGTTGATTCGTGCTCCCAGAGAACCTAAACAAAGATAGTTAAAATGATCATATGGGTCATTCCAGAACTGTGGGTACATTTGGGGTCTCCAAGATAAACCCTCTATTATTTATAAACCGCTTTTAATATTAACTATATACAGTTGAGGTCAGAATTAGTAGCCCAACTGAATTATTAGCACCCCTGTTTATTTTTTCCCTCAATTTCTGTTTAGCGGAGAGCAGATTTTTTCAACACATTTCAACACATTTTTTCAACACATAATAATTTCTAATAACTGATTTATTTTATCTTTGCCATGAAGACAGTAAATAATATTTTACCAGATATTTTTCAAGACACTTCTATACAGCTTAAAGTGACATTTAAAGGCTTAACAAGGTTAATTAGGTTAACTAGGCAGGTAAGGGTGATAAGCCAAGTTATTGTATAATGATGGTTCGTTCTGTTGAGAGTCGGGAAAAAAATTTGCTTAAAGGGGCTAATAATTTTGACCTTAAAATGGTTTTTAAAAATTTTAAAACTGCTTTTATTCTAGCCGAAATAAAACAAATAAGACTTTCTCCAGAAGAAAAAATATTATCAGACATACTATGAAAATGTCCTTGCTCTGTTAAACATCATTTGGGAAATATTTAAAAAAGAAAAAAAAAATTTAAGGCTAATAATTCTGACTTCAACTGTATCTCTGTAATAATTGTTTTGATAAATAATGTTTGCATGTGTGTGTGTATATGTATTACGTTTTTTTTTGTACTTTGTTGTATTAACTAAAAGGCTCACACTATTCCTGTTTTTGACTGTTTCCACTGATCATATATACTTAATTCTGAAATATTAAAGTTTATTAAAAAAAAAACTGATTTTGTTTGTTGGGTGAAACGATGGCTCAGTGGTTAGCACTGTCACCTCACAACAAGAAGGTCACTGGTTCGAGTCCCGGCTGAGTCAGTTGGCAGTTTTGTGTGGAGTTTGCATGTTCTCCCCGTGTTGGCATGGGTTTCCTCCGGGTGCTCCGGTTTCCCCCACAGTCCAAACACATGTGCTATATGTGAATTGGGTAAACAAAATTGGCCATAGTGTATGAGCCAAATGTGAGAGTGTATGGGTGTTTCCCAGTACTGGGTTGAGGCTGGAAGGGCATACGCTGCGTAAAACATATGCCAAAACAGTTGGTAGTTCATTCCGCTGTGGCGACCCCTGATAAATAAGGGAGTAAGCTGAAGGAAAATTAATGAATTTTGTCTGTTATTGTATTTTGGTCAGTTCTGCTACTTTGTTTATGAAAAGGTACAACAATCTGTAAAGCACTGCAAGAAAAACATGTAACTTCTTTGATGTTACTTCCTCCGACAGGAAACTTTGGAAGGCATTGAGGCATGATGTGTATTCTTCTTATTAATTTGTTCAAAAAAAATTTATTAATTTGAAAAATTAATAACAGTAGATTAATTATTTGTCAACTCTGTTATTGTGATATTTCAGTGATTTTCTTTTTTTTCGTATATATTTTTTAAAACAATAATATGATTAAAATACATAAGATTTTGTTTCAGACATGCTAAAGTACAGAAAATGTCAACTCTGTTACTGATTCTCTGTTGTGGTTTATAAAGTAGTTCATAGATTATTTCAATGTTGTCATGTCATTGGCTGATGAACATTTCCTGCTCGTTATTAAACTATTTCATAATTTCATAACAGTAAGAAGAGGCAAATCAATCATAACTCAATGTTAAAACAGCTATCATAGCATTATTTATCAATATGTGGCTCTTTTTGGATTCTCGGAAGCTATAGAAAATAAATATGTGAAACAAGAAACACGTTGAGACCATTGTTTTTGTTTACATCCCTCAAAATGGTCTGTAAACAACAAGTTAAACAACAATTAGTAACAAAATCAAATGTTCCCTATCATATTTAAGCATTTTACATTGTTTTACATTAATAATGGATTCAGTTTCCTCTAAATTATGCATTTGTTATCATTCCAGTTGAAGGGAAATTAATAAAAAATGCTTGAAATGTACCCTTAATTCTAGAATTAGTAAGATATACAGTAGCTTATTTACATAAAGTGCTACATTATGAGAAATTGTGTGCGATATAATGACTGAGAGATCAAAGTGAAATTCTGAAGTTGTGTGAAATCACTATTACCACTAGAGGTCAGTGTATCATCAGAACGTGTAATTCAATTAACCAGGTTAGTAAAGACTTTATCGGTAGTTTAAATGGATGGTTCATCCAAATATAAAAATACTTACCATTTAATCAATCTCAGTTGGTTCCAAGCCTTTATGAGTTACTTTCTTCAGTTGAACACAAAAGAAGATATTGTGAAGAAAGCTGAAAACCTGAAACCATTGACTTCCATATTTGGGATAAAAAGATACTACGGAAGTTGATGGTTACAAGTTTCCAACATTTTTCAAAATATCTTATGTTGTGTTTAACAGAAAACATAAACTCATAAATATTTGAAACATCTACTGGGTGAGTAAATAATGAAAGATTTTTAATTTTAGGGTGAATTATCTCTTCAAGGAGTCAATTATTGAAGATGCTGTGCATTTTAAAGATAAATTATATGTACTTAATTATGAATCACTATATAATAATTAAGAGTTTTGCTTTTCAACAAAAACGTCTTTACAAGAGGGGCTGTCATGGTAAATGTTACAACAATGTTTTTAATGTGCATTCAGTTTATATATATTAAATAGTTTTTGATGGTTTCATTTAACCAGTGGGTTGTTTATTACAGCAAAAATGCGCATTGCACAAAATAAAAGGTACAAATTGTTTTGTATATGATCTTACCGATGAGAACTACTAATCGAGGTCTTTCATTGGACCGCTGCTGATAACGTGTCACTTCTTCATAGGTCAGGAAGTCTGTGTCATTCTGGTCAGAAACATTGGCCTCTCCTGAAGATCCGCGACGGTCCTTTCGACTAAGACGGAAACTTCTCCTTAAACCAGCTGAGACAAAATCAAGAGGTCACAATTAAAACATTATTTATTATTAGTTATTTATCAAGTTAAATTAAGATTTATAGATTTGTTTGTGTACTATCGCTATCAATATCTGGGTTCAGTAAGCTTATATATTCAAATATAAAGGTTATTTATTCGTGTAATGCACATAAATTAATACAAATTATATTTCAATTGAATAAACTTTATACAATCAAAATAAATGTGTTATGAAAATATTACTTAAAACACAATCAAAAGAGTAAACAAAGTTAAAATTAAGCATTAACAGTAATTGATTTACAAATAAGCACTCACACTTTCACTTCATATGTATAATGCTAATTATTCATGCTAATGCTAATTATTCAATTCCCGATTGAAACCATAACCTAAGCACTAACACTTCCAGTTCAACTCTTTTATCATAACTCTACACTTCACCCTGCCCTCCAACAGCTGATAGCTCATGATCTGATGAAAAGTAATGTAAGTGTGTTATTTTTTAGGATATGGAGGTTAGTGGGGACTGTACCTGAGTAAAAATCCCAGGAAAACACTTGGCCACAGGAGGGAGCCACTGCATTACACTTCGAAGAGACTACAATGCGCATTAGACCACCTCACACTTGTGCATAAGCCACACTCTGCTCTCAACAACTGACCCAAAATCAGCTTGCAGTTTAAACTTCAGGTCATTTATTACTGTGTTGAACTCCGGCACTATCCCTGAATTTGGTGAGCATGAAATCTGCACTACACATTGTGAAGGAACCTCTGCAGCATGCATGAGATTTAAGTCTAGCAAAATCTGCTAAATAGAACACAATTTACAAACCCTATACATGTTTTAGACATTTTTTGGTACACAAATGCTAGTATGGAGGTTATTCGTGGCCAAAAGCCTTTAAATGAAATGTGAAATGGGACCATGCCGATGTGACAACCTTGTCAATGCATCAGTAACCAATGAAATTGCAATATTGGAGACCACATTTGCATATAGCATAGACAGATAGGCAATCAGACAAAAGTAAAGACAAGTTTCTAGTTTCTGTTAAGTAAAATGTTATTATTTTTGTTCTCTATGGGTCTGATAACATTTCTCCCAAATTAAAAATAAAAAAAATCATTAAATAATAAAAGCCATCAATCAAAATAACAAATGTTTTCATTTGTTGTGATTTAAAAGCAGGGTTGCTCCAACAACTCTTGATAACTCTTCTGAAGTTAAAATACTGTTATTGGGTGGCCTAAAGATTTATATAAACATCTCAAAGCATGGCATATTTTTGTTATTTTGATCAATTGTCTTGTGCTCTAGATTACTACCTTTTTATTTAAAATTTAGAAGACAATAAAGAGACAGTAAATTGTGGAATAAATTGTAAATCCAGAAAAAGTGAAAAATTCCCAGCAGTTACTTTTTTTCATAGCTGCGAAAACATGTGCAGTACTTACAAAATCATGTTTACTCATATGCAATATCCAATGTTATATTAGGTTTTGTTAAATTTCACCTGAATGATCAAACTGTGTTGTCAACACATAATATATAAACATTCTTAAAACTATCATCTTAACATTTTCAAAATTAATCCATTTCCATATGCTTCCTTTAAAGTATACTGTAGGTCTCAAATTGGATTCCTGAAGGGCCGCAGCTCTGCACAGTTTTGCTCCAACCCTAATCAAACACCGCTGATCCAGCTAATCAAGGTGTTCAAGACTACAAGAGACTATTCAGCAGGTGTGAGTGGAGGTGGTTGGAGCTAAACTATGCAGAGTTGCTGCCCTCCAGGAATTGAGTTTGAGAATATTGCTTTAAAGTATTTTGGCACAGTCAAAATGAATACATTTCCATATGCTTTATTTAACCCGTGTGTGGTGTTCGTATTTTTGTTACTCAGCCAGTGTTCATGGGTCTGGTGGACCCGCTAGAGTTTTGGCTTTCCAAATTAACACTATCAAACTATTTAATGTAAAATTACTCAACAAATGTTCACTTCATCCCAATTACAATCCATATGAACAGCAAACATGGTTAATTTTTCCCCTTTACCTTTGTTAGATCATATTGATGAATTAATGTGCTTCTCGTTTTTTTTTTTTTTTTTATTAATGTTATGAAAAAAATTTAATTCACAGATTTTTTTTTTCGTATCGTTCCCAACATTGTTATGGACATCAGAAGCTGCTGATCATAATCTTTTGGCCATCTTGATCAGTTGTGATAAGCCTACACTTTCAAGACTTTTATTAGACCTGGGTCCAGTGGACCCGAACACCTTGTATGTAATGTAAATGTGTGGAGGGAGGTACATTTTGCGGTCATTGAAAATTTGTTAGGATTTATGTTCTTCACAGAAAATAAGCTAAAGCCAATGAATTTCAGGTTGAAAAAAGAATTCATTGTTTAATTTTTCTTTTGAAAAAAACTGAAAACGGGTCTCACAGACCTAAACACCATACAAGGGTTAAAGTATTTGTCCTTGATTAACCTCCATACTCCACAACACCACATGTACTGCACACACTTAGTTTGTCTGCAATGTGTTGAATTTCTGTTCTTGCTAGGAAATTGGTATTTGGTGGAGGGTGTTGGATTCGTTTTACACACTACCAAATATAATATATAGGCATGGGCCAGTATAAGTTTCTGATGGTATGATAACCTTGGATAAAAATATCACGGTTTTATGGTATTGTGATTACTGTTCTAAAATGTGTTCTTTTACATGTCTAGGTAAAAACAAGAACTTTTCCTACCATTGAACAAAATACATTTTATTTTAGGAAACATTGATAATATTTTGGAACAGTAAACATGTCAGGCTTAATAATAAAAATAAATTATTGACTTATATATATTGAATTATTGGCTTTCTTCATTAGTTTCAAAAACACAGATTTGTTTACAACACATTTTAAAAAACAAATAATAAAAACCTTCCATATACTTTAGGAAAGGTAAAACAGAACATTTTTGTGGTTTTAAAACCTTAACTTTTCCAAACCGCGGTAAACCTTGAAACTAGTTAGTGTCCCATGCCTAATAATATATTTATCTATACTTGGAGTTTCCAGACAGCTTAAAGCAACAAGTGTTTATAAGAAAAGAAAAACAGACACTTTTAAATAAGAGACCATTACAGATATTAAAGGTCTGTCAGATGTTTTACAAACGTCTGTGAAGGCAGATTCCATGCTTTGAGGAAGTCTGATTTCTAGATGTCAGACAGTTCCCAGTATTAAAGTCACAATGTACATTTACAAAATATATTGTTTCAAAGCTGATTTATATAGATAAAGGATAAAAAGCCATAGCAATTTCAGATTGTAGAACATATTCAGCATATTGGGCTGGTAGCAGAGTAGCTAATGTAGTTCAAGCTAGCTTAAAACTGATTCAGACTTGTAATTAACACTATTCGATTATTAAGCTGATTCTAGGTCAGTGTTTATGGGTTGAGAGTTGGCATAACACACATGAGCTCATCACACACCAGACTGAGTGAGTGAGTGAACAGCCAATCGTGCAGGGTTTAATGTGCAGAGTGTCCAATAGAAGGGCAGCAGCTTTGAGTGGGCGGGGTTTTAGGGATGGACTAAATAAAGCAGAAGGCAACAGAGCAATACATTCATACAGACTGGGTTAAGGGAAGGTATTACCTGCCCTGCCAGAGAAGAGGAAGGCGAGGTGAGTTATTCCCTCCCAGTTTCATTGGGAATTAAAATCTGGTAGAGGAAAAGTCGAATTACGAAGTCACCCACCCTATTTTCAGCTTCAATAGTTTAGGGTCAATAGGATTCTGAAAGAAGTCTGTAATGGCCACTAGTCTGTGCTTTGTTGTAACTAAAGTAAAACAGTGATATTGTGTAAGATCCAATTAAACAGTTTTCTGGCAGTTTTCTGTTTTAATATGTTTAATAAGCATAATTAATAAATACTTTATTTAATATAAACTTTAATAATATACTTTTAAAAACATTTATTTTTGATGATGTCAAAGCTTTTTCATCACTATCTTTCAGAAATCTTTCTAATAAGCTGTTTTGATGCTCAAGAACATTTCTTATTATGATCAAAGCTGAAAATTCAGAATTATTAAATTTATAAATGTATTCCTGAATTTTAAATCTTTTTCTTTTTCTAGCATAATAATGTTTTTTTAAGTTATTTTACAGTGTCGTTCCTTATTACACCTATTCCATGAGCTCACTAAGAATAATATATGTATATTTAGATGCAGCTGACCATATAGTAAATGAATGTAGTTTTTATTTTACTCAATGAACTACATGTACTACAATGAACTACATGTAATTAAATGTAGTAGACTGTAACAAGGACACTGTAAAAATGCCCTAGCATTTCAAATATTATTGCTATACTTATGGAAGCCACACACAAAAATCACAGTCTCAATTTTGTCAAGCTCATCCTTACAGACTGCAAGGAAGAGACTTGAGGTGTCAAAGAAAGTGAAAAAATGCAGATAAAAAGCTGTCAGCCTGCTGGTCGTCCCTACTGACACATTTTTAGCAAGATTCCCCCAGCTGCTACTCATTCTGAAAATAACCTGATAGCCTGTGAATGAAATATCTAACACTGTATGAACTGAATATACCGAAACCCTTTCTTCACTCCTTTAACAGATCCTCAAATTAGCGCTTTATTTAATTAGCTAACATTTTGTACATTGCTATCACTTTTGATAGCGGGGCAGGGCATGATTTTGTCTAGAGCAAAAAATTAAATACTGTTCTTATAGACTATTTACAATAATTATGGAAAAGTGGCATATACTTTTAAAAAATAAAAACAGAAATAAATAACAAACCTAAATAAATTATTGCATATGAATAATTTTTAATGTAAGTATATTGATAGAATTATTGACAGTTGTCTGATGTCTTGACAATTGTTGATTAAGACAGTTGTCAAAATAATTTTTTTATATGAAAATGAACGGCATATATGATTTCCAAGCATAATTTCATATAAATGCCCACTACCATTCAAAATCTGAAAGATTTATGTATCAGACACCGTAACCATACTTACACTTACTTGTGACCAATATAATAAATCTTGAATAATCACTTGCTTATTTATTTACTTTATTACTTTTATATTTTAATCTAACTCCAAAATTTTAAACAATAGTGTATAATGTATTATGGTTTAGCACGTTTTATATTATAAAATAAAATTTTTGCTTAATAAAAAGATTTATATTAACAGAAAAGAAAATAATTAATTAAAATGTTGAGTCACACTTTATTTTGATGGTTTGTTTGTTGAATTAAGTTACATTGCATCTACATGTTAACTAATTCTAATTAGATTATAAGTACACTGTTACGTTGGGGTCAGGTTCAGCGTTCATTTCATTGGCAAAAATTGTGTCATAATTGTCGTAACGAACAAGTTTCTACCGACGAAAACTAAATAAAATTAAGTGATGATGACTACAACTATAATAAAAATATACTGACCTTTTCGTTGACTAATAAAAATGAGACGAGAATATGATTGAGGGACGTTTTTTGGAAAATATCCAATCAGAATTAATCTTGGTGTGTGATGCATGAGACACACACATTTGATAGTTAACTGATACACAGTAGACACGGGATGCGATTACATCATCATAAGAGTAGATTTAGTCGACTAAAATCTTATGAAAATTTAGTCGACTAAAACTAAAATGATTTAGAAGACTAAAATAAGACTAAAACTATAATGGAATTTTAGTCAATAGACTAAGAGTAAGACTAAATCAAAAGTTGCAGTCAAAATTAACACTGGTTAGGGTAGCGAATGTGGGCGGAAGTGACAAAATACAAGAATAATACTGATACTAACAATATTTTAATTTCATGGGACCTTTAAGAATTCAGGTTTTCCCCATTTAAAGAGATAGTTCACCCAAAAATGAACCTCACCATTTACTCACACTCAAGTGATTTTAAACTTTAATGAACTTTAAACTTTCTTTCTTCTGTTGAACACAAAACAAGATATTCTGAAGAATATGTAGGGGGGGGAAAGCGTTGACAGCCATCTTCCTTTGTGTCCAGAAGAAAGTAACTCAAACGGGATTTGAACTGGAGTGAACTGGAGGTTGTGTAAATGGTGACAGAATGTAATTTTTTGTGTGTGAATCTCTTTAAGTGGTAACACTTTAGTTTAGGTCACAATTTTCGGTATTAACAAATCATTAACTAACACGCTAGCTTAATAAACTACTAATTAGCTGTTTATTAATAGTAAGATGTACGTTGAGTCACACTTTATTTAGATGGTCCGTTTGTTGAATTAAGTACCATTGCATCTACATGTCAACTATTTCTCATTAGATTATAAGTAGACTGTTAGGTTGGGGTTAGGGTTAGTGTAAGTTGACATGTACTTATAAAGTTTCTTATAGTCAGTTAAATGTCTGTTGAAGGAGCAGTATCAGCAGATACTAAGCAGACAGTCTAATAATACTCAAATGGACCATCAAAATAAAGTGTTACCAAATGTTGTATAATAATTATAAAAAAAAATATTTATAGTATTGCTATATTTTAAATGCAGCCTTATTGAGCATAGGGAAAAATATATATATTTAAAAATTTAATAAAATAGTTTATAAACATTGTATATACAGCCAAGCCTGAAATTATTCCCACCCCTGTTAAATTCTGATTTAAAGTTACTTTTATTCAACCAGCAAGCTATTTGGACCAGTAATGACATGCAAACTTCTTCTAAAAGATAATAAGACAATGTACCAGAGGTATCTTTAAGGAAAAAAAAAATTTTCTCTGCTTTTTTTACATTTAAACAAAAGCTTTAAGTCAGAATTTGACAGGGGTATGAATAGTTTTGGGCTTTATGCTATCACTGCTGCTTTGGTTCTCTGCAGTGTTTAAGCAGTGTGAAATGGAAAACCTGTAGTAAATCTAAAAATTTAAAACGGACTGAACATTCAGGAGAAAACTCCTGTTGTTCCACTCCACTCACATACTTTTTCTATCCCTATTCTAGATCAAAGCTGTAAAACCCAAGTCTGTTTTTCAGAAAACCCTCAATGCACCTCTGCAAATTGGTTTCACAGTAAAAGATTGACCTAAAATTCCCTTCACGCTGCCACAAACTTCCCCAATCCGGCCTCCCCTCTTCAAGGGCTCAGCTAGGGCTCTTGGCACAGAAACGGGCAGCAACAGAAGCTCGCTCAGGCAGAAGGTTAGTACGTGTGGGTTCAGGAGTGGGCATGCAGGCTCTCACCTATGTACTGTCCATTGAAATAGCCCTCACAGTCACAGTCTTCTGTAGGAGGCAAGCAGGGAGAGACAGGGAGTGAGCAGAGGAAAGAGGGCTCAGGAACGGCACTTACACAGGCAGGATCAACAGTTAGACGGGTGGGTAGGAAAGCGGGCAGCAGTCTAGGTTTGTTATTTGGCAGGAAGAAATAAGGGATGATGTGAAAGAGGTTGTTTAAATCCAACTTTGGGCAATAATATGGACAAATCCAACAGTTGGGTAACATTTTAGTTTTAAGATGTAACCCAATAGTTGAATCTTATAGTTCAATCTTTCCAAACAACATGGATATCAAAACAAGGAACTGAAAAGGATGATGATACAGATAAAAAAATAAATAAATAAATAAAATAATAATAATAATAATAATAATAAGGCAATATAACTTCACCTGATGGCTACAGATGATTTATGGAAGAAAATGATGAATAATTGTAGGTGCTTTACTCAGTTTTTTGTGTGTTGGATGAAATGCTTAAGAATGTTGCACACCAAAATTAATTTTGCGATCGATTTTTGCGTGTTTAATGCTTCATGTCTATGGAGTCAATCTAGGGCAATATATACTAGCAAAATAAAACAAAGTTTTGCAAACAAAAAATAAAGTATTGAGCAGAAATAAATAAATAAAATGCAAATCTCCAAAAATAGCAAAACAAAAATATCTTTTTCAGAAATATAAATAAATTTAGCAACAAAAATAAAGGAAAAATGTTTAATTTTTCAAACAAAAAAATAACTGCAAATAAAAATCAAGCAGTTAAGAAAAAATATTTAAAAAAATAAATAAATAAATAAATAAAAATAAATAATAAATATATACATATATAATTATTTGCAAAATATTTTTATAGTATTGCCTTTACAAAACCCGTCCAGTCAATTGCAATGCTCATTTTGATTTGCTTTTTAGTCAACCATGAGTTTGTGTTGCAGTTTTAATTTTGCGTTTCGTGTTTCTGTGTGTTTCGCTTTGTGGCCCGGATTTGACAATGGGGCGGAGTCAAGGGAACTTGGAGGTTTAAGGCAGGCCCAGACCTGCCTCCATTTAAGGCCTGCTGTAAACACCCAAGTTCCCTCGTAACGTTTGACTTAGTAAAGGCAATGCTATAAAAATGTTTTGCACATATATATTTTTTTTAATATTTTTTAATTTTTTTGCACTGCTTGATTTTTATTTGCAGTTTTTTTTGTTTGCAAATTTCATTTTTAATATCTCAAAACTTAATTTTCACTTTGCAGTTCTTTATTTTTATTTCTCAAAAAAAAAATCGCTATGCTATTTTTGGGAATTTTCATTTATTTATTTAATTTTGCTCAATACTTTATTTTTTGTTTGCGAAACTGTATTTTATTTTTCAAGTATATATGGCCCTAGATTGACTCCATACATGTCAAAACAAATAGATCTGATGTGTGTGCACATCAATACACAAAATGTTGTGCATAAAAGCATAATAAAAAAAAATAAAAAAACGTGACGTGTTAAACATTGGTCAATTCATGAGATTGATGCTTTTGTTTGTTTGGTTGGATGGTTTTTCAAAAGCTTACGCTTGATTTTTTTAACTATGGCTCAATTTCTCAAAAAAAAGAAAGAAAAAGAAAATGCATGGATCTTAAGTATAAATGCTTCTCAAAACACTGCTCTCATGTTTCTTGTTTGTTTAGAGTTCAATGTAGCACTGATGTTTGTAGCTGTGTACGTATTATAAAAAGTGTGTATTATATATGATATAACGAGGAAACTTAACTATTTTACATTTTGTCAATTTAGTGGCTAATTCATATGAATTCGTGTTCGTGATCGAGTTCAGTCGTACGAAATGTACGATTTTAAAAGAAGACGTGGCACCCAACCCTGTCCCTAAACCCAACCATCATTGGGGATAAGCAAATTGTATTAAACTGTACAAATGAGATCATATGAATTCATATGAATTAGCCACTAAATCAAAAAGTTACGAATTGCTGTGAGATTGTGTTGGAGCGTTAGGTGTATACTTTCATCAACAAATGTGTGCTGGTAAATATTTTTGTTCTCAAAACAATGAAATAGTATTTTCATTGAATTTCACATAGGGGCTCAACAGTAACAGACAAACAAAACTCTCCGTAATCAGTAAATGATGAGTGATTATAAATATTGTAAATGTAAAACTACTAAATGTACCTTTAGGGACAGAAAGATAATAATTGACATCGATAAGACTTGATAAGGGGTTAAATGGAAAAGGGAATGAAGTGATGAAACTCCTCTACGTTTTTGATCAGTGATAATTCTTGAATTTCTGCTAGTTATCTACACTTATATTGTAAATATGTGACTATAACTGCAGGTTTACTTTATAAGGTAATGGGAAAAAGTGGAATTCAAATATAAAGTTGAAGTCAGAATTATTAGCCCCCTCTGAATTCTTTTTCTTTTTTAAATATTTCCCAAATGATGCTCAACAGAGCAAGGACATTTTCACAGTATGTCTGATAATATTTTTTCTTCTGGAGAAATTCTTATTTGTTTTATTTTGGCTAGAATAAAAACGGTATAAAATTTTTTAAAAACCATTTTAAGGTCAAAATTATTAGCCCCTTTAAGCTATTTTTTTTTTGATAGTCTACAGAACAAACCATCATTATACAATAACTTGCCTAATTACCCTAACCTGCCTAGTTAACCTAATTAATCTAGTTAAGCCTTTAAATGTCACTTTAAGCTGTATAGAAGTGTCTTGAAAAATATCTAGTCAAAATTTATTAACTGTCATCATGGCAAAGATAAAATAAATCAGTTATTAGAAATGAGTTATTAAAACTATTATGTTTAGAAATGTGTTGAAAAAAATCTCTCTGTTAAACAGAAATTAGAGAAAAAAAAATAAACGGGGGGCTAATAATTCTGACTTCAACTGTCTTTGGCAATTTCCATTAATAGGGTACAAAACATGGCATTAATATCTCCAAAAAATATGAATTAATATGATTTAAGCTCTGAAGATCAAAATCTGATATATTAGCATATATCATATTCTGATTCTGAATACAGATAATCAGTCATTTTAAGTAATATGTAAAAGAAATCTTAATGTTAATTATTAATTATTCATTTATTCGTTTGACTACAAGCATCATTGACATTTGTTTAAAGTGTACACATTACTTATATTTCACACAATGTTAACTTTAAATGTGAGCGTATATCCTCTAAAAGGTATATACTTGATAAGGAATAAGGGTACATTATTGCTGGAAAGCGCCATGCATTGAAGTCTCTTGTTGAATGTGTGTGCATGCATGTAGTGTGTAGAAATGACCAAAAAACTGACCTTAATTTCTTTACTTTGTCAGTTGTGCATGCTTGTGTGCGTGTATGGGTGCGTGGTTGTGGTAGTGTTTGTGTGTGAGCGCAGTTCTACAGCAATTGTAGTCTAGGATTTAAAATAGATTAGGTGACAGACTGGCCTAATGTCCTATTGCTTGTATGTTTGTGTGTGTGTGCGTGCGTGCGTGCGTGCATGCGTGCGTGTGTGAGTGACTGTGTTTGGGTTCCAATGTAATGACTCATATCTAGAAGACCCACCTTTATCACACCCCTGGTCATCTGGTGTCAGCAGTAATAAGAAAAGGAAAACATATGATGATGCAAGAAACCAGAACCACACACTTCATTTATTCTGAATTAGAAAAGCCAGGCCTGGAGTTCAATTATTGAATTGATCTTGTTTTATAAATAGCATCATTCCCACATCATGCAAGAAAAGGTCAGTCCAGCAGTGAAGACCAACAGAAGAGAAAGAAGAAGAGGAGCGATATAATGCACATAACATTGTATATACAGAGATACCACAGTATATATCAATATTGTTGGAGTATGGTTCAAATACTTACAGATCAGCAGATATACTCTTACTTATGATGCCATTTTTTCACACAGAGTTAGGTCGATCTGCATTCTCTAAGTATGCTCCATATTTATGGAATGAGCTTCAAGGTATATTACATATGAAATCCCTACCATCTATGGCCATATTTAAAAATATTTTAAAGACTGTCAATTTAAAACAGTGCACGTTTTAACAATTGATTATCGTTTATACTATTTGTGTGTGTGTGTGTCTATGTGTTGTGACGTATTTATTATTATTATTATTTTAAAAAAAATTGTAACTTTGTCCTATGCTGCCTGTTTTGACCAGGACTCCTTGGTAGAAGAGATACTGTATCTCAACAGGACATTCCTGATTAAACAATTAAATAAATAAAAAATCAATAAGAGAGAGAGAGAGAGAGAGAGAGAGAGAGAGAGAGAGAGAGGCCTATTGTTGTTCTGCAGATGTGTCTGTTCTCTAATCAGCTTTAGATTAGTCAGCATGAAGCACTTGGGTGAATCTCAGTAATCACCTGGCCACTTCACACAAATCTTCACATCAGCAAATCATGTCTTCCGTTATTCAACAATGATTAATAACTGATGCTTTTTCATAGACATTTACATTAGATGCCGCTTATACGCCAGTGTTTTTCGACCACATTCCTGGAGGACCACCAGCGCTACATATTTTCCATGTCTCCTTAACTAAACACACCTGATTCAGATCATTAGCTTATTAAAAGAGACTGAAAGACCTGTAATGGGTGTATTGGGCAAAGGAGACTTCCAAAACATGCAGTGTTGATGGTCCTCTAGAAACGTGGTTGAGAAACACTGGCCTACGCTATTGTTGTCTATTGGAAGGAATGTGTCAATAGAGCCACCATTTTAGTACAGGGTAGCGCTCCTTTGAAATGAATGCGGGACCAAGGTGCAGTGGAGGACTGGCCATCCAGAGCCATATACACATATATGCATGTATCTATGACCAGGAGTTTTTCCGGTGGTCAGTATGCTAATTTTTTGTTAAATTACGAAAATTATAATTAATCCATCTATATCAATGGATAAGTGAACGCACGGGCATTGCCGACAAAGAGAGTGTGTTTGTGTGCATGAAAATGTATGATCTCCCTCCCTGCTAAATTTGATCTATTGCATGTCCTGAAACACACCCCCTCTCTCCTGCTTTCACTTTAATGGAGGGAGTGATTCATTTGTGAATGAATCTCCGCGTTAAGAACGATTCGTTTGAACCATCCCTGCGTCTCAGTGTCCACAATATCCACCTTTCTAATCTAAATGGTATATAACATTTGTAATATTCAATAATTTAGGGTGGACAGTATGCACATTAAGGCGCACATCTTGATTTTGCCAAGTGCTAGTTGTGCTCGTAGACCAATATTTTGTATGATGACCCAGGGACAACAACTCCATCAGTCAATCAAATATTATCACGTCATCAATATGTGCCCCTGCATAGTCCACAAAAATTTAAAAAACTAAACAAAAAATACACACCTGCCATTTTTTATTACCAGTGACAAGGACAAGAAAAAAGGTAAGATCACGAGTTTTCTCCTGTAAATTTACAGAAATAGTCATGTTAATAGTAATAGTAAATAGTAATAGCAAAATTAACAAATTAAAATAAAAAAATTAACAAATTAACATTTGTTTATATACTTTTTCCATCTTACCGAACATTTAACTTTAGTTTACATTAACAAGTTAGCCTAATTAGCTGTTTAATTGTGTTTGATAGCTAGGCACTAGGCATGGGACGATAACCGGTTTCAGGGTTTGCCACGGTTTGGAAAAGTCAAGGTTTTAAAATCGCAAAGATTTTCTGTTATACCATTCCTACGATACATATATTAAATTTTTTATTTTTTTTTTATGCGTGTTAAGACTATTTAATTTCGTTTATTAGAGATTTTTCTGGAGATAATTTTTCCCTAATGAAAATAGCAGACGTCAACAATGCTTTATTTAATTATTTAGCCTCACATGTTGTTGACATTTTAAATGTTTCTTTATAAATATATATAGAGAGTTCAATGTGGGGAAAAGGGCAGCATGGTGGCTCAGTCACCTCATAGCAAGAAGGTCGCTGGTTTGAGCCTTGGCTGGGTCAGTTGGCATTTCTGTGTGGAGTTTGCATGTTCTCCCCGTGTTCGCTAAATTGGCCGTAGTGTATGTGTGTGAATGAGAGTGTATGGGTGTTTCCCAGTGATGGGTTGCAGCAGGAAGTGCATCCGCTGTGTAAAACTTGTGCTGGATAAGTTTGTAGTTCGTTCTACTGTGGCATCTCCTCATTAATAAAGCGACTAAGCCAAAAAGAAAATGAATGAATGTGGAAAAAGCTTGTTTTTTGCACATTGAACAATTTTTTGGGGTAAAAAAATGCATTTTTTCACAGTGGAAAAGATGTTTTTTTAACCAGACATTCAAAAATAACATTTTAAGAGCAGTAATCACAATACCTTGATACTGTAAAACTGATATATTTGTCGAAGGTAATCATACTATCAGAATCTTATACCGGCACATGCCTACTAGGCACACACAAGAAAAAAATTCAAAACAATATTTGTTAGCTTGTTTTATTTGGAGTCAGAAAGAGCACATCAATCTAACATTAGACTTGTAGGGACGGCTATAAGGCTAACTTGTCAATGCAAACTAAAGTTAAATGTTTGCTGGGGTGGAAAAAAAGCAAATCCATAAACAATTATTAATTTTACGATTATTACTACTTTCTCTTGTTCGCTTCACTGGTAATAAAAAATGGCAGGTGTGTTGTTGTTGCTTTCTTTTTTTGATTTCTTGCAGACTATGCAGGGGCACATAATGATGACATGATAACGTTTGGTTGGCAGACGGAGTTGTTGTCTCGGGGTCATCATACAAAATATTGGTCTCAGGACAACAAGCACTTGGCAAAATCAGGACGTGCACATTGAGGCGCAGTTTTATTATTTGAGGCGCACTATTATTTTATTAGGCACTCTTATAAGTTACTTCAAATACTAGCCGTTACTTCACTTAGTTGACAATAATACAAGTTTCTGGCACCACAGCATCTTGTTGTCATATTTCATTTACATTGTTTGCTGATTTTGTTCTATAAAACTAGCATAAACCTAGTCTGTAATGCTAGTTGCTGATACTTTGCCTTATGGTCAGTGCAGTAAGTGAATGTTATCATCAGTAATGTTACTTGTTTATAGCACAAAAACTTTAAAAATGGAACCTTACATATGAAATGTTCTATCTTTATGCTTTGTTTTCTTTGTTTGCTTGTTACTACACGTATACGTAGCGCAAAAGTCCAGCATCTTCAGATTGGCTTGACTAAAGTGTGGTTGAATGACTTCTGTCCTGGGAGCACTGTACAAATGTGGCAGCGCTATTGACTTTTTTAGTAAGAAGGAAGAAAAATACAGAAATACTCACAGACAGCTTTTTTGGGAGATTTGGAGTTTTGAAGAGTGCCCATTTTTATTCTGTAGGCCAAACGCCTGAGGGGAAAAGCGCATGAGGAGAACTTCAAACAGTGCAGAAAAAAAAAACATCAGATCCCTTGACATCAGATACTGGTCTGACTTGATATTCCTGTCTCAGGAGACATCAGATATACTATTGAGCAAGATCAAACAAACTCATTGGTGCGAGGGGGAAAAAAATCTCCCATCCTTAGCGTACAGTATTTCCAGCCAAGATGCAGCCCACTGTGATGAAAGAATGGACAAAAAGACAGACAGGCCCATTTTTATTCACCGAAAGACCTAAAGGGGAATCATTTGGAATTAATTTTATTGATTTAGCCTAAGGAAAACGCTGTATGTAATGCTGCTTCTAGCAGTGGTACAGCAGCTACACTCTCTATTAAACCGTACTCACTGAGCACTTATGTGCAATATGTAGGATTTATTACATGCTTTTATTGCTCACCACTCACAGTTTTCTTTTCTGGGTGAGTCGGAGGGAATTGCTCTGCTAATGAAGCACACAAATGGGCCATGTGTGACTAGAACAGACATGAAGCCCGTTTCCCATCATCACCAAGGTGAAAATAAGCTTATCTGGCAAATTTTGTACATGTGCAGTGATATTCAGACACTTCAATGGCTTTGGAAAGACTGCAGTGGTTTTACTTATTGGTAACTGAAAAAGATAATACATTTTTGGAGGACCAAGTGGGGAAAAGCTAATAAAAGCTAAACAAAGACAAAGACAAGGTAATATTTAATTGAATGATATTATTTCAGTGTTGTTTTCATCAATCCCTATTATGTGCCCGCAGTCAGTTGGTATATACAGAATGTGTTCATTCTTTGAGTGTAATGCTTGTTTTTTTATAGAAAGCATATGGACAAGCACAAAGAAGACATTTTTTGGAGGTGCAAAAAGAAGGAAGGCCTTATGGCATTAGAACAACACAGTAAATAATAACTGAATGTGTGTGAAATAATAATAATAATAATAATAATAATAATAATAATAATAACTGGTAGTGAATTTGTGTGTGTACAGGTTTAGCTATACTTGTGGGGGCTTAATTGTCTTTAATTACAGTTTATAGTGAATATATACGCACTAGTTCACCTGTTTTCATTAAATAAAAAGGCTTATAAATCAACCAGAACATGTTTACATAGTATATAATGATTTGCACTTCTTTCTGTAAGGGTTGAGTTTAGGCATAGGGGTAGGGGTAGCGCACGGAAAGCCTGATATAAAAGCAATGGAAATATATGTAATGTCCTCACTGAGATACTTTACACACTTTATGTGTGTGTGTTTTTTTACATATAATTTTTTTTTTATATATAAAGACATTAGTATGACACAGGTATGGGGGTATAAGTAAGGTTAGGTGTAGGGTTTGGGGTAGGGTAATAGACAATAATGTTTGTACAGATTAAAAACCCTTACAGCTACAGAATCCATCAAATAATCTATGTGTGTTTTTGTGTGTGTGTTTACTAGTTTATGTGGTTTATAAGGACAAAAACTCGACATGGGCATGACCTAGGTATTACAATGTTGAGCTGATTTAAGAGGACATGACGTGTCCTTGTAATTTAAAACTGTTTAAAATAATTCTTGATAAGGTTTTTTCACATTCAAAATTTGCCATTGGTTCCCTCTGAGGGCTGGGTTTAGGGGTAGTGGTAAGGTAAGGCCAAATAAATGGTGTATTTTTACAGTATATAATACATTATGGCTACACGGTGGCTCAGTGGTTAGCACTGTTGCATCACAGCAAGAAGGTCGCTGGTTCGAGTCCCGGCTGGGCCAGTTGGCATTTCTGTGAGGAGCTTGTATCTTCTCCACATGTTCGCATGGGTTTCCTCCGGGTGCTCCGGTTTCCCCCACAGTCCAAAGACATGCTGTATAAGTGAACTGAATAAACTAAGTTGGCCATAGTGATTGTGTGTGAAAGAACATGTATTGGTGTTGCCTAGTACTGGGCTGCAGCTGGATGGGCATCTGCTGTGTAAAAAATATGATGGATAAGTTGGCGGTTCAATGGGACTAAGCCGAAAAGAAAATGAATGATTGAAAATACATTATGCATAAGGAGAGTCCTCATAAATCACAATAGCCTGTGTGCTTGCATGTGTTGAATTTTGTGAATTTTGTGGTTTCATGCAAACTAAACAGATTTGATGTGAGGTTCATGTTTTTGATATCTACCCCACCTTTCCTGAAACTGCTTGGACGGGACAAGTCCTGCACGAAGGTTGCAGTCACCAATTCTCTTGGCCTGCCACCATGTCTGATCATCCTGACTGACCACCTGCAGGACGTCACCACGTTTAAAGGGAAGTCCTGCCTCCTGACACGGTGTGGCTTTGTCCTCCAGTGGAGTGTAATCAAACAGTGCCCTCACGTAGACCTGATGAAAACACACCACAGGTTCAGTGGACAAGACCAATATCCTAGAGAGATACTTGTTAAATAATTATATAATTTTATTTGATTAATTGTTTACTTTATTGTTGTTTTTAATGCTCTTCACCTTGTTCTCTTGCAGCTTGTCCTCTTCTTTTATTGCTGGGATAATCTTCAGTGTGATGGAACCTTGTGATTGAGACTTAAAAAAAATTTAAATAGCATTTTTAGGTATGAATGCAAAAAAATATATATTTATAATTTTTTTTAGAACCAATTGTGACCCTGAGCTACAAAACTAGCCTTATGATGCATGAGTAGATTAGTTGAAATAATAATAATAATAATTGCTTACATTTATAAAGCGCTTTTCTGGACACTCAAAGCGCTTAACACATTTTGGGGGGAATCTCCTCATCCACCACCAGTGTGCAGCATCCACCTGGATGACACAACAGCAGCCATGTTGCGCCAGAACGCACACCACACATCAGCTGATTGGTGGAGAGGAGACAGAGTGATGAAGCCAGTTATGATATGGGGATGGTTAGGAGGTCATGGTAGACAGAGGCCAGTGGGCAAATTTGGCCAGGATGGCAACTTTTTTTTGAAGGACATTCTGGGATTTTTAACGACCACAGAGAATCGGGACCTCGGTTTAATGTCTCATCCGAAAGACGGCGCTCACTGAGCAGTATAGAGTCCCCATCAATAGTCAAGTCAGTACACAGTGAAACGAAACAATGTTCCTCCAGGACCATGGTGCTACATCAAACAACATAAATTGACAACATAACACAGGACTGTGCACCACAATAAAAAATTAGCAGAATGAAATAAAATAAAATAAGATAAAATAAAATAAATAAAATAAGACTGTTTTTGGAATATTTTTCAGTTTGTGCAACATTTAGGGCAAAATGTTGTGGTGTCCGCCACCTTGAGTCTTGCTGCACAGTGCAGAGTTTCTGTCTGACCCGTCTAGCTGAACAGCGGCGTCTGGAACTCTGTCACTTAGCCATGTCTCTGTGAAAACAAAGACAGAGCAGTGTCTGTACGCACTCCATGTGGCTTGCTGTAGTCTGATGTAGTCAAGTTTATTGTTCAGGGAGCAGACGTTTGCATGGAGAATGGATGGAAAAGCAGGCCAGCAAGGGCTAGCTTTTAGCCTAGCATTAGCGCCCACTCACTTTCCATGCTTCCGCCTCCTCTCGCACCGCTTCAGGCGAAGCCGGGGTCTGAGGGACTGGTCCTCGAAGCAAGCTGAGGTCACGTAGCTTCTCCCTCAAAACATTGCCAATGCTGTTTTTGTGGAAGTTCATACAACTCTCATAGCATAGCATAGCGGTACACCAAGACATCTGTTGTTCTGGTGTCCATATGTGGCATAGGATGGGCTACAACATAGCAATAGCACCATTTTGGATTGGGAGCAGCCGCTGCAAGCTACTGCCATGCTGCCATCTTGGATCAATGTACAGTATTCAACTCAATTCAATTCATCTTTATTTGTATAGCGCTTTTACAATGTGGATTGTGTCAAAGCAGCTTCACATAGAAGATCATTGTGAATTGAAAGTTTCAGTTCAGTTTTCAGAGTTTAAGATCAGTGTGGTTTATTATTCACTGCTGAGAGTCCAAACACTGATGAGCAGGTCCATCGATGCACAGCTCTCAAGTCCTGAACCATGCAAGCTAGTAGCGACAGCGGCGAGGAAAAAACTTCACCAATTGGCAAAAGTGAAGGATAAAAACCTCGAGAGAAACCAGGCTCAGCTGGGCACGACCATTTCTTCTATGGCCAAACGTCTTGTACAGTACTGGGGCGTTAGGACCCACACAGACCTCAGGTTAAGTGCCCCTGCTGGTCTCAATAACACCACGTCCGGCACCAACCTTGCTTTCCCATGTGGTCTCCCATTCAGGCACTGACCGGGGACAGCCCTGCTTGGCTTCAGTGGATGAGTGCCCCTGCTGGTCTCAATAACCCCACTTCCGGCCTCAACCTTGCTTTCCCATGTGGTCTCCCATTCAAGCACTGACCGGGGACAGCCCTGCTTGGCTTCAGTGGACGACTATGTGAGAGTTAGCCAAAATACATTTTAGGAGTCAAAATTTTATTTATTTTGATATAATTTCTTACTGTAAATACATTGAAACATGATTTCTGATAAGTAATATGTATTGCTAAAAACCTAATTTGTTTGAAATCAGTTCTCAATACCTGATTTTTTTGCACCCTCAGATTACAGATTTTTTTTAAATCTGATTTTCTCACCCAAATACAGTTTTTTATATATTTTTATTGAGCCTTATAACTGGTTTTGTGGTCCAGGATCACATACAGTATAAAAAGCAGAGTCAACTATTACCAGTAGCTGACTGATCTCATCTGGCCTCTTGTGCATCACAGAGCTTCCGTTGACCTCTCTCAGTTCATCCCCGACATGCACCAGGCCTGTAGGAAAAGAAGAACTACCTAAATTACACATTCACTGCTTCGTGTTCAAGCTCCACCTGCTGCGTGACACACTTCATAGCCATAGTTCAATGAATTTTTAATAAGCAAAAAGATTATTCTGCACACGCATGCACTGTACGCGGATCATATTCCCATGGCAACGGTGGTGGTCAGGTGGTTAGTGAGTCTGTTTGATTCTCTTGATTGGGTCTCTGGAGGCCACTTCTGACCACACAGATGGGCCATGTGTGACTAGAGCAGACAAGCCACCCCTTTCCCATCATCACCAAAGTGAAAATAAGCTTATCTGGCACACTCAGCAGATGTGCAGTGATTTTTCAGACACTTCAATGGCTTTAGAGAGCCTTTGAAGACTGCTGTGGTTTTTTGCAGATATGCTTAATGGCAATTGAAAGAGATAAGACACGTTTTAGTAGGACATTGAAGGAAAATAGCTTCGCATTGTGATTATTATGGATTTCTGCATGAAGAAAGACATGAGATGAAGATTAGAGGGAAAGTCTTTGAAGTGTCACTCACCACTTCGGTCTGCAGCTCCTCCCTTCATGATACGAGCCACAATCACGGCCCCTGTGGACTCGTCGCGCCGAATAGTGGCACCCTGAGAGATGGAGAAAGACAAAGAGAAGGATCAGCTGCAGAAAAGCAACAGACAATGACCCAAACACTGATAGTTGTTTTGATATCCCACATCTCTATACGCACCAGACACTTTCTTATAAACACTACAGGTTTCATAAAAAAACATTGTGCAATTCTGAGTGTTCTTCCCAACAGACACACAACATCATAAGACATTAATATTAGGCAAGGCAAGGCAAGGCAAGGCAAGGCAAGTTTATTTATATAGCACATTTCATACACAGTGGCAATTCAAAGTGCTTTACATAAACAGGAATAAAAGAAACAAGTATAAGAGAAATAAAAAACAAATAATAGAAATGGTAAAAATAGAAATAAAATAAAATAAAAGCTGATAAAATGTGTTATAAAAGAATTAAAAAGAAGAGAAAAACATAGTAGTTCGATCTGTCGGACGTAGCACAGTGCTCATTCAGTAAAGGCACAGCTAAACAGATGTGTTTTCAGTCTTGATTTGAATGTGCCTAATGTTGGAGCACATCTGATCATTTCTGGAAGCTGATTCCAGCAGCGAGGGGCGTAGTAGCTGAAAGCCGATTCACCCTGCTTTGACTGAACTCTTGGAATTTCAAGTTTATTTGATCCTAAAGATCTGAGTGATCTGTTAGGTTTGTATTCACTGAGCATATCTGTAATGTATTGAGGTCCTAGGCCATTTAGTGATTTATAGACCAGTAATAATACTTTAAAATCTATTCTGAATGTAACTGGGAGCCAGTGTAAAGACCTGAGGACGGGTGTGATGTGCTCTGATTTCCTGGTTCTGGTCAGAATTCTGGCCGCAGCGTTCTGGATGAGCTGCAACTGTCTGACTGTCTTTTTGGGAAGGCCAGTGAGGAGGCCATTACAGTAATCCACCCTGCTGCTGATAAAAGCATGAACAAGTTTCTCTAAGTCTTCACAGGAAACAAAGCATCTAATTCTTGCAATGTTTTTGAGATGATAGTATGCTGATTTACTAACTGTTTTGATATGACTATTAAAACTCAGATCTGACTCCAGAGTCACACCAAGATTCTTGACCTTATTTTTTGTTGTTTGACCCTTAGAGCCAAGGTACGCATTCACCTTGAGAACCTCATCTCTTTTCCCAAAAGCAATCACTTCAGTTTTCTCTTTGTTTAACTGAAGAAAGTTTTGGCACATCCAATTGTTAATTTCATCAATGCATTGGCAGAGGGTGTCAATGGGGCTGTAGTCATTAGGCAGTAAGGCTAGGTAGATCTGAGTGTCATCAGCATAGCTGTGGTAGGAGATTTGGTTTTTTCTCATTATTTGGCTCAGAGGGAGCATATAAAGGTTGAACGGGAGTGGTGCCAGAATCGAGCCTTGTGGGACTCCACATGTCATGGGTGTCCACCTCGACCTATGGTCACCTATACTGACATAGTAACCTCTTCCTTCAAGGTAAGATCTGAACCATTTGAGGACCGTCCCAGACAGCCCAACCCAGTTTTCCAGCCTATCCAGAAGTATGCTGTGATCGACAGTGTCAAATGCGGCACTGAGATCGAGCAGTACCAGCACTGTTAGTTTGCCTGAATCTGTATTTAGGCGGATATCATTGATTATCTTTATAAGAGCGCTCTCTGTACTGTGATGTGGTCTGAAACCAGATTGATAATTGTCTAAACACCCCTTGAAGTTTAAGAACTCGTTAACCTGGTTAAAAACAACTAGGTTAGATTTAAGTTTCCAGCATCTAAAGGAAGTTCCTAACGTAAGTTCGGGAGGAACCTAATCAGTCAGGTGGCTCAGCCAATCATCAAGTGTGTATTTAAGTAGAAGTCATTGCACTGTTTCAGTTGACTTTTGTTCCGGCATCCTTCCACCTCCCACTCTGTTTTTTCAAAATGTTTTAAAAAAAGGGGGGGAGGGGGTCCGAGTTCTCTAAGGGGTTTGATAGCTCGGGCCCCAGCTTTAGGACAGCAATGCAAAAAACACTTACAATGTTGATGCAATTGATTGAGCATGTGAACTCATGAAGGACAATGTTATTTCGACATCCAATAATGACATGAAATGATGTTGATGTTTTGCTGATTTCAGGTTGTGTTGGAAAGTGACCAAAATCCAACATCTTAAACCAACGTCATACTGACGTCAAATACTGACATTTATTCGTCAAGTATGGCAACCAAAATCTAACGTCTGATAGATGTCAGATAGGTAACATCCACACAACGTCAAGTTGTCACATCATTAGACGTTGATATTTGATTGATTTTAGGTTGTGTTGGAAAGTGAAAGTCTGCTGTTGGATATTGCCATCAGCATGCTAGGTTCTGACGTCAACCTGATTTTCATTTCCAAACAAAATGTAACATCCCACGACATTGGGGTACAAGGTGAATCTGACATCATGTTGACGTCTTGTGCCTGCTGGGTTTATACTAGTGATGGCTGCTTTCAAAGCACTGCTTCATGAAGCTTTGAAACCTTTACAAATCGTTTGTTTGGAATCAGTGGTTTTGGAGTGTGTATCAAATTGGCAAGGTCATGTGATTTCAGTAAACGTGGCTTTGTTACTGTATGTCATAACACTTTCGAAATGTTTCTCCATTTGGCAGCGATCTGTATAACACCCACAGACTGTGTAGGTAATAGCATAAAATTCACATGAATCACACAGCTTTATTCGGATCACCTCCCAGTGGTGAATCTCTGAACAGGTTTCATAGTTTTTACCTGACCTTGGATATGTTTTACGAGTTGGTAGACATTTTTAATGAGACAAAATCAAATAATAATAATAGAAAAGAAATCAAATAATAATAATAATAATTGGCGACACGGTGGCACAGTGGGTAGCGATGTCACCTCACAGTAAGAAGGTCGCTAATTTGAGCCTCAGCTGGGCTCAGTAGGCATTTCTGTGTGGAGTTTGCATGTTCTCCCTATATTTGCATGGATTTCCTCCGAGTGCTTCAATTTCCCAACAATTCCACAGGCATGTGGTATAGGTGAATTGAATAAGCTAAATTGTCCATAGTGTTTGTGTGTGAAAAAATGTGTATGGGTGTTTCCCAGTGATGGGTTGCAGCTGGAAGGGCATCCGATGCGTAAAACATACGCTGGATAAGTTGGCGGTTCATTCCGCTGTGGCCACACCAGATTAATGAAGAGACCAAGCCGAAAAGAATGAATGAATGAAAAATAATAATCAAATAATAATACTTAAAATAAAATATATATATTTTTAAAAAATCCTTCAAGTGTAACTTTTTTTATGTCGTCTCTAGAGCTGTGGCAAAAAAAAATTCAGAAATACTACTTGAACCTAAAATAAAGGTTTATGCGAATTACAAGAGTGTTCATAGAGAGCAGCGTTTACGTTAATCGTGTTACATGAGAGTTAACTTACATGACTAAAGCACAAAGTGTCCTCCTCCTCATGAAATGAGTTTAAGGTTCAAATTTCACCTCAAAATCAATTCGCGAGAGCATTTTGAAAATCTCTCAATTTCTCCAACAATTTTTTACCACAGCTTCAGTAGTCACCTCTGATTGGTCACTGCTTTCATAAGCTCAACAGAAATACGTGTGATTGCTTTGACTGTGATTGGTTTGAAGTAAAATAACACTGGGTCGCTGTACTTAAAGAGCCCATATTATGGGTTTTTGAAAATGCCCTTCCATATAGTGTGTAACACAGCTCTAAGTGAAGTGAAATATCCAGCTAAGGCTTAAATCTGTAAGTGTACAGTGTTTAAAACTGTTGATTCATCTATCAAAGAGTCGACTCATAGTGCTTCAAATGAGTCGTCTTGATAACGAGTCATTAGGTGTTTCGTGATGACGCGGCTACAAAACACAAGTAGTTGCACGCGCAAACCCGGGTAAAAATAAATGCAGATTATAAGACCATGAAAGTGTTTTTTGACCTTGCATGCATATTAGACTGTTGTTGGAGACCCTTACAACCTAAATATGACCCTATTTCATGTATAATATGGGCTCTTTAAGCTGTAGTTGTTTCTTTCTCTCACCAGTGGCTCTTTGTTTTTGACGAGGCGGACGATCTTGACGGACTCCTCGTCTAGTTCATCATCAAAGTCATCAGGCAGAGGAGGCAACACAGGGTCAAAGTTTTTCTGTGCCACTGTGTCATGAACTGACAAAACCGCCTAATTACCAAAAGGGACATGAATGGGCTCAATTAGTTTTTCACTGAAAATTACAGAACAGTGAAGCTTGAAGATGAACGTATTTTCCATACCTTGAGATGAGGAGATGTCAACAAATGTAGCAGCTCTTTTTCCTCAACACTCATTGGTCCACTTTGCAACTCCTCTGCAACCTGCCAGTCAGGAAAGGTAGACATAAACGAAAGTTGTTTAGTGTAATTAAAGCATGGCCTGAAATGGATGACCATGATGTACAGTATATCCAAATGACACAGATTCTCGAACAGGAAGAAATACAGGAAATATAGGCTGATTTTGTGGAATTGTTCGGATGGTTGGATTGTTTGGTATTGTTCCTAAACATATTGATCTAGAAATAGAAACTTTTCGTTTACCAATGGTAGACAATGTACACAATGTAACTAGAGAAGAGTAAAGCTTTAAAGGGGTGGTCCACTACGATATCATATTTTAAACTTTAGTTGATGTGTAATGTAGCTGTGTGAACATAAACAGCATCTCTGAATGTAAGACGCTCAAAGTTCAATGCAAAGGGAGACCTTGGTTATTACAGAGTTAGCTTAGCAAAGCCTCCAATGAACGAATTATGGGGACTACAAAAAAATACTTCTGGGCATGTGAGATCACAAACGTACTTTGACTGCGCACACACTGCGCAGCTAAGGGGCGTGGCCAGAGGCACTGTAATGTTACAGCAGAGAGAAACAGCTAAAATCTAAAGGCTGCTATTTCCACAGAGCTTCTTCTGTTTCTGTATTTGGGGTTCCAAATGACAAGACACAAAGACAGAAGTGCTTACAGTTTAATTTTAATTATGTTCCAAAGAATTATAAGATACATAGCAAGCATGATTTGACAAAACACAGCTTCCAGAATCTCTCCCAGTTCAGTGCGGGATTTAGTTAAAATCTCCTCAAAGGAGCAGCTCCAACAAGCAGAAGCTGTGGACTCTGAGGCCACAACCTGTAAGTGTTTTTATTTGGTAAAACTGATCATGACATGAACAGTGTCTAGCATTAACGGTATGCTGTAGCAAGGATGTAAACAATGGGAAAAGCTGTTTGGCACCACAAACGATTTAGCTACAAATTCATATTCATCAGTCAAACTGCTGTAAACACACACTTCACCAGCGTGTGCTTGTCTCTCTATGAGGAGCTTTTCCTGGGTTTTACATCTCAGATAATGAACTCGCAAAAGATATGTGAACGATTCATATTACTTACACGTGCATATTCCAAATATATGTGAAAGACGTCGTGTAACGTGATGCCTAACTCGTGTAGCAGCAGAAAAATCAATCAAGGCTCACACAGGTCGTATCCCACATCTTGTGCTTTATTCTTCTGTCAACAGTGTAACTGTATATTACAGAAAAAAACTTTCGGAGTCTGCTACTGTCCACTGGAGGTCTCATTTCGCTCACGGACGCATGCTTTGAGAGCCTTTCTGACTGAATGAGTAAAATTCGCAGTTTTCCAACAAGAATATCTGACTTCAGTATTGTTTTTCAGATAAACAAAAATGTTCACTTTGCATGTTTCTTAAATATCTGTAAACATATTATGGTATTTCCATGCTTTAGAAGAGTCAAAACTTACATACAGCACCTTTAAATAGTAAAATAATCAAAAGGTTTTGCTCAATTTACGAAGAGATGTTCATGGTTTAATCCGATTATAGTGTCTAGGCTAAGCTAAAAGTGCTCCCACTAGACCCAGAGACCAGCTGAAAGGATTCAAAAATGGTAAAACTCAACTGTTTAACTATGAGGGATGTGTACAATTTGTTTTTTTTTAAGTGTTTTCCATTAACTTTTCCATGAAAATGTACCTCAGAAAGTCACACACTGTTAACCCTCATTCCCTGCAGATGTCATGAAACTCTGGTCTCATTTATTACTGTAAAAGATCATTAATCTTGCCTGTGGTGATGTGATATGACAGGCTGTAGCACTTACATCCTCTGCCAGCGTGGAGGCACTGTGGAGAACTGGGGTGGGGCTCTGCTTCTCATACTGACGCAACTTCTCATGAATCTAGCAAAAACACAAAATGAACATGTACACAGAGCATTAGACGATTGGTGTCCTACATATTTGCAGCCATATACTCTGTTTCTGGGATGGAACCCTTTCAAATGGTGCACATTTGTACCTAAAGGGTCCATATTGGTACCTTAAATATACATACAGTTGAAACCAAAATTAGCCATCTCATAAAATGTTAATGATTTAAAGAAATATATTTTAATTAAAATATCTCTTAAGTACTGTTTAACAGAGCACGACTATATTCACAGTATTTTCTATCACATTTTGTTTCTACTGGAGAAAGTCTTACTTCCTTTATTTTGGCTAGAATAAAATCAGTTCTTAATCTGCATATACACTACCGGTCAAAAATTTGGGGTCGGCAGGATTTTTAAATGTTATAAAATAAGCTTCTCCTGCTCACCAAGGCTGCATTTATTTAATCAGAAATACAGTACATGTTGTAAAATTGTGAAACGTTATTTGACTATAAAATAACTGTTCAAAAGTAGTTTATACTTTAATTTAATCATTTATTCCAGTGATTTTAAAGATGAAATTTCAGCTTTATTACTCCAATCTTCAGTCACATGATCCTTCAGAATTCACTCTAATACTAATTGCAATTGTTATCTTTATTATTGTTGTTATTATTATTATTATTATTATTATTAATAATGGTAATAGTAACAAAAGCAATAATGACGACTAATCATTTCATTTGAAAATACATAAAATAAGTAATAAATACATTTTTAATAAATAAGTATTTTACCAATTTAACAATTTTTTTACATTTAATAAATGAACAGAATAATTTTCTTTAAAAGAAAACATGAAAAAAAAAACGACCCCAAACTTTTGACCGGTAGTGTGTATATATAGAGAGAGTCAATATTATTAGCTTACTTATGATTTGACAAACCAATGACTAATTAAAGTTTTAGACTTGTCTAAATAAGCCAAAGGCCAAAGTAAAGGGAGTTAATTAGGTTAAATAGGCCAGTTAATTTAATTAACCTTACTCACAGATTCACTCGCTTTACTTTGGCTTATTTCCTGTTTTATCAGGGTTTTGCCTGTATTAGTACCAAAAATGTAAAATGATATAACATATATAATAGTACTGTCTGTTACCTTTAAAGGACACCTATGGTGAAAACCATGTTTTGTATGCTGTTTGGACAGACCTGTGTGTGGGTATAGTATGTCCACAATCATATTGGGCTGATATAAAGACAATAAGTCTCTTTTTTCTAAATTTCCAGATGTTAAAATAGGATTTAAATCCCTCCCATTTTGAGGCCCACCACAACGTGGCGTAGGAGTGCAGTTTCCCAGTCCACTGAATTGATTGACAGCCACGTATTAACATGTCTCCGTAGTATTGGGTATAATCATATCAACAAGACAGGACTTGCACAAAGCAACTGGGAATAAAACATCTGTTCAGCTCTCTATGATCATCAATCATCATCAAACGTGATTAAGTTACTGTAGTATTTCTCAAAAACGTTGTGAGAGATCTGCTTATTTCAGGAACAGTGGGCGGGGGGAACTTGCATTAAAGGCACAGGCAACAAAAACAGCTACTGTCATGTTCAGAGCTGAAAATGACAACATTCTGAAAACTATAATAACTAATCTGATGGGTGTTTTGAGCTGAAACTTTACAGACACATTTTGGAGACACAAAAGACTTCTCTTAAATCTTAAAAAAGGTGTAACGTATGTGACCTTAAAGATATCTATATCAGCTTGTGCACCTTTATTTGCAAATAATGCATTGCAAACAGTGTATGAAGCGAATTCAATGCAAATACTGCATAAAACCAACAAGCCCACCTTCATTAGGCAGCTGAGACTCCTCTCACTGAAGACGTCCTTGAGGAAGACCATGTCCTCTTTGTGATTGGCATCTGGACGCAGCTGTGAGGTCAGCAAGGCAAGCGTCTCGTGCAACCCTGCATGTAAACAGAAGATGAGTGAGTGTCGTTGTGACTGCACATTATTAAGTGTTTGTTTGAATGTGTACCTCCTCCTGCAGAGAGGACTGGCATGGCTTCTTTCATTGATCAGGAAGGGGTTGACCTAAAAGACAGGTAATCAATCGTTAGAGTTATTCATTTATCTTAGATTTAAGTCTGCAATAAAGAGCTTGGCTGAATACAAATACTGGTGATTATGGACTATATCAGAGGCCATATCAAATAAGATGTTATTTTAATGTTATCGTCTGATAACAAAATTAGGGAGATATCTTTAAGCTGATACATGATTTTACTGTTTTATTATTTTACTGGTATTTTAATATTGGTTAGTCTTTAGTGATTTTTTTGCTGATTTTGCCAGGCAGTAAATTTTATATAAAAAATATTGGCCATAGAAAATAATAACTGATTAATAAAGTTCAATTCAAGATCAATTCAAACTTTTCTGAAGTTAAGGTTTTAAAATAGAATCAGTTGTTCACTGTATATGTTGGCCTTTTTGCATGTAAATAAATTACAATATATATATTTATACAATTTCCCAGAGATGGGTTGCAGCTGGAAGGGTATCCGCTGCGTAAAAACGTGCTGGATAAGTTGGCGGTTCATTCCGCTGTGGCGACCCCGGATTCATAAAGAAAATGAGTGAATGAATAAATATTTACACAAGAGTTCTGTCTGATTCTCAAAGCTGATTGGCTGATAGCGGTGCGATATTCTGTGTATTACTCTTGTGTATTACTCCACCCACATAGAGTGACAGCAGATCAATAAACTCACTGCAATTTAACAAATATTGCAGCTATTGGACAACATCATGTACTTTTGAGGCTTTTTCAGCTGAGAATGTAGTTGTTTAGATTGCAACTATGCAGTTTATTTAATAGGGTAGTGCCTATTTTAAATATTTATAATTTCAGAGATACAGCGCCATCCACAAAATGGCGACAGACACTGCATAATAAGCCTTTAAAGGAAGAAAAACCTGATGTAATTTTAAACTACAGCTGATCAAATCTGGTAAGTGACTTTCTGAGTCGATCTCGCTTTTCCATTTTGTAGTGCTATATTTATACTTATACCATAGTGTATTGAGTGTGAGATTGGACTTACAAATTAGGAATGTATGTATTTTGTGTTGGTCACTCTTTGTTTAATCCTGAGTTACTTTTTGGTTGACCGTCTGTTTCTAAAACCATCCTGTTTTCATTACTGAAGACCAGTTCAGTAAAAAGAAAGAAGAAATGCCTGCATGTGTTTTTCCTTATCGCGTATAGAAAATATATCCTTATAGCTTTTTTGGGTGTAATTATTGTGAAATCCCGAAATGTCTCTAGACTGATGGCATTTCATGCCATTTCATTTCATAATCTTCAAATGTGAGAAAAATCACCTGTTTTGTCATCACTTTAGATATTACGCTAGACAACCAGATACGAAGGAGCAAAGCCAGAGGTCGCTTTGTAAGCAAACATCAGAGCTTTGAATTTGATGCAAGCAGCAACTGGCAGCCAGTGCAAACGGGTGAGTAGCGGAGTGACATGTGCTCTTTTGGGTTCATCAAAGACCACTCGTGCTGCTGCGTTCTGAAGCAGCTGAAGAGGTTTGATAGAATTAGCTGGAAGTCCGGCTAGTAGAGAGTTGCAATAGTCAAGTTTGGAGAGAACAAGAGCTTGAACAATGAGTTAAGCTGTGTTCAGATAGGAAGGGTCGGACCTTTCTGATGTTAACGAGTGCGAATCTGCAAGATCGAGCAGTTCTAGAAATGTGGTTAGAGAAGTTTAGTTGGTCATCAATCGTTACTCCAAGGCTTTTTACCATTTTGGATGCAGTAACGGTTGCCCCATTCATCTGGATTGAAAAGTTATGGTGTAGAGTCGGGTTGGCAGAAACTTCAAGCATTTCCGTTTTCGCGAGGTTAAGCTGAAGATGATGATCTTTCATCCAGTGTGAAATGTCTGACAGGCAGGCTGAAATGCGAGCTAGAACCGAGGGATCATCAGGGTGAAAAGAGAGGTATAGCTGGGTATCATCAGCATAGCAGTGGTAGGAAAATCCATGTTTCTGGATGACTGTTCCTAAAGATGTCGTGTAGATGAAGAGAAGAAAAGTGGCCCTAGAATTTTCTTCAAGAATAATCTTTAGCATTACAGTATGGAAGGTAATGACTATGACAATTTATTTGACTTGACTTTGATTTATTACTAGCTCCTGTTAACCAGTATGCTTTCAAGCTGTTTCTAAAAGAAAAAGACACACTAATACACAGAAATGGGTCAAAAAAAAATCCCAGTATCCCATCAGCCATATGCCTTGAAGAATGATATATCTTTAGCAGGCCCTCTCAGAAATAAATGTACAAAATCTAACACTGGGGTGGTACCTTTTTAAAAAGTACACTTTTGTACCATACAGGTGGATAAAGGTACCTTTAGGATACACTTTTGTACATTTATGGTTCATTTTTGTACCTTTAAGGTACTATGAGGTATATATTTGTACTTTTGTTATTAATATGTACTTTTAAAGACTTATTAGAAACAAAAAGTGACCGATTTTGTACCTTTATTTCTGAGTATGGATTTAAAAATGTTAATAGAAGAAGCTTGCCTTATAGTGTCAATAACATTTCAAAGCTGTGGGGGACAATCTCCACTACATTTAAGCCTTGATTTAGAAGTAAACAATAGATCCTGGTTGCAGGACCCAAGGGATCTAGTAGGTTGACGCTCAGTCAAGAGCTCACAGAGATCAATTGGGACCAAACCGTTTGTAAACAAACATTTATAAATAAGAAGCTGAATTTTAAAATCAAATCTAAAACAGGCAGCCAAGCAGTGTAGTGAACTTAAAACTGGAGTTATATGCTTCCTCCCTCTTTTTCACCCCACTCAAAAAAAGCAGCCCAGAACAAGCTGCATCCCAAAATATAGTTGCAGTAAATTTCAGCCTAGATAAAATAAAAGCATGAATAACATCTGCAAATCCAAGAGAAATTTTGCAAAATTTGAGCAATCAGTGATCTTTGACATAAAATGTGTCAAAACACCTGGTTAAAGTGCCCCAATGAATTTTTAAATATTACCATTCATACAGTGTGTAACACAGAAATGCATATTATATTGGGGACTCCACAAACCATATAACCCAAACCTTTTATAACCCATAATAGGAGCATTTTAAAGGTGACAATTCTGAATAGCTTTTCTTTTGTATGCAAAAACATCATGGTCTAAACTGTTGAGGTGGAAAATTTTATGTAGGATTTTATTTAATGCTTGCATACATACATCTAGGGCTGAGCAATAATCGAAAAGTAATCGAAATCGACAGTCAGATCCTATAATCGATCTAATTTTTCCAGGTCATTTTTTTCATTTTTTTCCCTCCCGTTTGTGGAGTCACGTACTTCTCAAGCACATGCATAAGGTCCGGCGCAGCCTTCGCATGCCTACACACTCTCAAAAAAATTTAAGTACGTCACAACAACATGTACGCAAGCTTTGTGAATGGTGGGTTTGGTAGTAGTGATGAGGGTGGGCTGGAGAGCCTCATCTGTAAACTATGAGGTCAAAAACATACATTATAGAAATAAACTAATCGTTGCTTAATCGTAATCGAGTTAAATTGTTCAATTAATCGAGATTTTGATTTTAGGCCAAATCGCCCACTCCTAAATACATCCTTAATAAGTAACATTGCATCTGATTTTTGCATATATGGCCCAGTGTAGAGTTTCAAATATAGCATTCCTTGGCATTTATTAAAGATACAATATAATCGATTAGTTACAAGCATTCCAGAAGTAGAAAAATGTCCTAGACTATAACTGAAATCCTTGTAGTTTAGAAAATGTCATCAGAACACATATTGTAATACTCAGATTTGAAACTGTTGGTGAAAAGGAAAAACAACCTCTAAACATCAACCATCTTTACTTTTAAGCATTTTACAATTTGTCATGACAAGGCAAGTTTTGACATCAGCACTGCTACTTGAACTTGAACCTAATAGAATCAATATGCAATTGAGCTCCAGAATTACACTTGCCTTCCGTAAAGCTTCTGTTAGCTGAATGGAACTTGTTCCATTGGTGATAAACTTTGCAACAGTAAAACAGTAATTCTGATAGACATCTAAACGTAGATAGCTTGGCTAAAACAAGGCTAAACGTGGGCTGTCAGTGAAAATCTAATAGACATCTAAGAACAGGCCGAAACTAGACTAGTCACCAAAATAGACAGATTAGACAGACTTTATATGTTTAGTCATTCATTTCCGTCTATTTGACGATCAGGGAAGAGAGGTAAGCAGCCACTTAAGTATGAATGCCAAGTAGTCTATATTAATGATATAGCTCTTTTATAAGTTTTCTATAATATTTTGTAAAATCTGTCTTCAACCATTAAGATTTTAACATTATTACTTCTTTTCAAAAATGGGGGCCCCCATGAATAATGGAACATTCCGTTCGCACTGCACACGAGCAAGGTGTGAGCGCTGTAATTCATAGAGATGCTGCCACTCTGCCAGCAATCATAGTAGAGGTCGGTAGTATGCAGGAGTGAGAATCTGAAAAAAATTGGGGGAAAAAAGTAGAAATAAGACAAACAATGAAACAGCTTTCTGGCCAAAACGCCTGTCGGATGAGTGCTGTGAGCTTGTTAAAAGATTGAGGGCCTGTTCAAATAAAATAACATGCAGTTTATTTAAAAAAAAACATAATCTACAGAAAAAAAATGTCTATAAAGAAAGTGATTTTTTTGAGGGATGCTCACATTATTAACCGTCATCCGAAAGGATGCATTTTTAACCAAATAATAATGGTATCAGTCAAACAGTTAACATTTTTTTTATTTTTTTATTTAGTACTTTTTAAGTTTTGCTGCATAAATTTGCAACACGTTCCAATATTTGTTAATTTGCCGGGCGGTAACATGTGCAACTACAGACAAATTTGGCCAAATAAGCTAAATGAAAGTAGAGAAAAGAAGGGTATTGCTGGTCACAGTTTGACTGACGATGCCTCTTGACACAGGTGATGATGCCTCTCTCCTTGATCTGCATCATAAACACCTCGGTCTTTTTGCACAAGTAGAGAAAGAAGCCACAAACTTTCTGAAATGTCCACTGCTTTGCAAGCAAGCAGGAGTGTCTGAGTTTTCTCTCCGTCAGCTGCTCTCCGCACCGCTCATAAACACAAAAGCCCAGTTTTGATGATTAAGTGTACAACAAACAAACCAACTGTTTTTCCATTTGGAAAAATGTTATCAATAGTTCTTATAAAACATCCAAAAATGTAAAAAAATTGCCTGAATAGCCTAAACTATGAATCAAACAAATCCAATGATTTACTTGATTTTTGCATAATGATAACTCCGCACCAGACTGAGGCTTTCATTTTATAGCTATATACACTATAAAAGATGTATGCAAATGAATGCAGTACTATATGTAAAAACAAAACTGTAGCCTATGCTCTGGTAACCTATACTTTTAAAAAAGTCAACATATGGGCCTTGTTCGCTTGTTTCAGAAAAAAAATCAGTATTTTAAAACCCAATATTTATGGTGTCAGACACAAAATAGACACGTCAATTATTATTATTTTTTTTTAATTATAATTTTATATTAATCTGACCGGTTAGTAGTTAATTTTCGGTTAACTAGCAGCCATTATTGGTTGGGAAAATTAACTGAAAAGAGCATTCCTAAGGGCCCCATACCTGGAATTGCTTAGGGCCCCCAAATCACTAATTCCGGCCCTGTTGACGACAATTCTAGTTTTGGCCTATTCTTAGACGTCTATTAGATTTTTACTGACAGCCCAAATTTAGTCTTGTTTTAGCCAAGACGACTATGTTTAGACGTCTATTAGACATCTATTAGACATCTTTTAAAAATAAAAAATGCTTGCTCGGTGAGCTAAATAATGACACCTATAATGTCCTCCACAAAGCTGCTTAATATTACATATTGCAGTTGACCTCAGTTTATCTAGTATACTAAAATTCAACTAAACATATCGCATGACCAGTCTGACTAGACACCATTTAAATTAAATTAAATTAAATTAAATTAAATTAAATTAAATTAAATTAAATTAAATTAAATTAAATTAAATTAAATTAAATTAAATTAAGGAATATGGTTGCAAAGCTGAAACCTAAAGAAAATGAATGAATAAATTAAATTAAATTAACAATTTTTAATATATTCAATCTAAAAGATAAAATAAAATGTTGTTCATCTACTTTCAATCTCCTGCTGGTTTCCTGAAGGCTCTGTAATCTGTTTAAATGCCTGCAGTCAATATCCCATCACTTATAAGCATGCAAGTTATATTTCACAGCATTTTACTGAGTGTGCAATGCCTTGATATGATTAACAAACCTTTAGCCATGATAAAGTGCTAGAAGAGAGGAGAGGGAGAGAGAGAGAGAGAGGGAGAGACTGGAAGAGATGAGTGATGCTCTGTGGACTCAGAGAGGCCAGGAAGACAAAGCTCAGAGTGTCACAACTTCCTCTTTTACATGCTTTCTACCACACTCAAAGCAGTTCAATGCTGCCATACTTTCAGAGTGCCCGGTGAAACAGAAATAGCATTCTCACAAGCAATGATCCAACTGGAAAAGAGGCGAGAGACAAAAAATAGAAATACTGCAGTTTCTTTTCCACGTAACACTCAACAGAAGGAGTGCCGCAACGTGGGGAGAGTTGAACCAGTTCAAAATGAGCTACAGAGCTTACCTCTGAAAGTCTACTATGAATACTGATGTAGACAGAATGATGTCAAGACCAACCTTATTGTTTACTTGATCACACTCACGGATGAATGAAATCGAATCAAGCCACTAATTTTACAGATGTGATGCATCACAGTTGTGAAAATAATTAGATGAACATCTGTGACTGTTCTGTGCAGATGAATTTCCTGCTATTCCTGTTGAATAAATAATAATAATATATACACTACCGGTCAAAAGTTTGGGGTCGGCAGGATTTTTAAATGTTATAAAATAAGCTTCTCCTGCTCACCAAGGCTGCATTTATTTAATCAGAAATACAGTACAAACTGTAAAATTGTGAAACGTTATTGCACTATAAAATAACTGTTCAAAGGTAGTTTATGCTTTAATTTAATCATTTATTCAGTGACTTTAATGATGAATTTTCAGCTTCATTACTTCAGTCTTCAGAGTCACATGATCCTTCAGAAATCACTCCAATATTAATTATTATTATTATTATTAATATTATTATTATTATTATTATTATATTATTATTATTATTATTATTATTATTGTTATTATTATTATTATTATTATTATTATTATTATTATTATTATTATTATTGTATTATTATTATTATTATTATTATTATTGTTGTTGTTATTATATTATTATTATTATTATTATTATTGTATTATTATTATTGTTATTATTATTATTGTTATTATTATTATTATTATATTATTATTATATTATTATTATTATTATTATTATTATTATTATTATTATTATATCATTATTATTATTATTATTATTATTATTATATTATTATTATTATTTTTAAAAAATAAATTTATTATTATTACTATTAATGTTAAAGTTTTTTTTTTACATTTAATAAATAGTGCCTTGATAAACATAATTATTTTCTTTAAAAAAAAATTCATCCTAAACTTTTGACTGGTGGTGTAAATATATACAGTTGAAGTCAGAATTATAAGCCCCCTTTCAATTTTTTTCCCTTTTTTTAAATATTTCCCAAATGATGTTTAACAGAGCAAGGAAATTTTCACAGTATGTCTGATAATATTTTTTCTTCTGTAGAAAGTCTTGTTTGTTTTATTTTGACAAGAATAAAAGCAGGTTTTAATTTTTTTTTTATCTATTTTAAGGTCAAACTTATTAACCTCATTAAGCTAATTTTTTTTCTATACTCTACAGGACAAACCATCATTATACAATAACTTGTCGAATCACCCTAACCTGCCTAGTTAACCTAGTTAACCTAGTTAAGCCTTTAAATGTCACTTTAAGCTGTATAGAAGTGTCTTGAATAAATATCTAGTCAAATATTATTTACTGTCATCATGGCAAAGATAAAATAAATCCGTTATTAGAGATGAGTTATTAAAACTATTATGTTTAGAAATGTGTTGAAAAAAATCTTCTCTCCGTTAAACAGAAATTGGGGAAAAAAATCAACAGGAGGGCAAATAACAGGGGGGCTAATAATTCTGAGTTCAACTGTATAAAAAAAAAAATATGACATTTTTTTTACTAATGCTTTGCTTCTTAGACTTTTACACACCTGAAACTTGTCTATAGCACTTGTTCACTGCTGCTCTTATAGTTGTGTAAATTGCTTCCTTGTCCTCATTTGTAAGTCGCTTTGGATAAAAGCGTCTGCTAAATGACTAAATGTAAATGTATATAAAAATACACCTGCGTCCAACACTCGGCTAACAAGCCAACAATATATAAATCACAAATATACCCACTGTAAAAGACACTTAACTGGAGCCGATTATAATAGCATAAAGCTGCATTCAATTCTCTGCAATATCAGGAGAGTGAAAGTGAGAAGTAATAATCTCATCATGGCCACCACAGACAGCAATCCACAATCACTTTTGCTCTAGAAAGGATGATGTCATTCCACTTTCTGCTGTTCTGGTAATGATGTAATTGGCAAAAGAGCTTTGTGGAAGCAATACACAGGGGTATGAGGTGTTTTAAAGGCTTTGCTTGTGTGTGGCATGTGTGTGTGCCTTGTATTCCTTACATTGTGAGGACCAGATGTCTCCGCAAGCATAGTAACACCAGTAAATTTTGATCTTATGGGACCTTTTTATTTTTGGAATCACACAGAATGAAGTATTTTTAAAAGTAAATATGCAGGTTGCTTCCTGTGAGGTTTTGGTTTGGGGCTAGGGGGATAGAATACAGTTTGTACAGTATAAAATCATTACATCTATGGGAAGAAAGGCAGCTGCACAAGTGTGTATGTGTGTTTGCACATGGACGTGGGCGTGTGCATGGGCGTGTGCGAATGTATGAAAAATATACAAGCGTTCTATCTCTCCAAAACTTCCCTAGTGTCCCTATTATTATCCCAATCCCTAGTTGTCTTGTTTACACTGTAAAAAATAGTAATATTAATAAAATATTAACAGTTGCCTGTATGTTATTAGTTATAGGTGTTTTCCATTTATTTACAATTTCAAATTGGACCTTTAAACAACTTTTAATGTACAAAAGGTTACTCTACAGTTCTAAAAATCTGACTTTTATTGACATCTTTACTATTTCGAAACAATATTGCTCGCAAAATACATTTACTGAAATCCTTCGAGTAACAGAAAAAAGTACTGGCAGCTTATTATCCAACTTTTATACCGTAATTTACCAAAATTCCATTTACGTATTAAATTTTTCAAAAGCAAAAGTTTTCACAGCAAGGATCAAAGTCCTAAAATACAATCCAAAAGCATAAATAAATAGTAAAACACCAATGAATTACAAACCACTGGAAATCATAAACAAAAACATGTTTCAACAGTGTGGAATTAAACTATGTACTATATTAGGTACACCTGTCCAACTACTCACTAACGCAAATTTCTAATCAGCCAATCACATGGCCGCAACTCAATGCATTTAGGCATGTAGACATGGTCAAGATGATCTGCTGCAGTTCAAACCGAGCATCAGATGAGGAAGAAATTTGATTTAAGTTACTTTGAACGTGGCATGGTTGTTGGTGCCAGATGGGCTGGTCTGAGTATTTCAGAAACTGCTGATCTACTGGGATTTTCACGCACAGCCATCTTTAGAGTTTACAGAGAATAGCAGTTCTGTGGGCGCAAATGCCTTGTTGATGCTAGAGGTCAGAGGAGAATGGACAGACTGGTTGACTCAAATAACCACTCAGTGACTCAAATAACCACTCGTTACAACCGAGGTATGCAGAAGAGCATCTCTGAACGCACAACACATTCAACCTTGAGGCAGATGGGCTACAGCAGCAGAAGACCACACAGGTTGTCACTCCTGTCAGCTAAGAACAGGAAACTGAGGCAACAATTAGCACAGGCTCACCAAAATTGGACAATAGAAGATTGGAAAAACGTTGCCTGCTCTGATGAGTCTCGATTTCTGCTGCAACATTCGGATGGTAGCGTCAGAATTTGACATCAACAACGTGAAAGCATGGATCCATCCTGCCTTGTATCAATAGTTCAGGCTGGTGGTGGTGTAATGGTGTGGGGGATATTTTCTTGGCAAACTTTGGGCCCATAAGTACCAATTGAGCATGGTGTCAATGCCACAGCCTAGTATTGTTGCTGACCATGTCCATCCCTTTATGACCACTCATCTTCTGATGTCTACTTCCAGCAGGATAATGCACCATGTAACGTGAATCATCTCAGACTGGTTTCTTGAACATGACAATGTGTTCACTGTACTCAAATGGCCCTTTTTTGTATTTATGTATTTATTGCTTGAATTTAAGAAAGCCATGAAAACACACACATTCAAAGAGTTCTCTGGAGCCTTATTGGCTTTGAAGGTCTGTTTGGGTCACACAGTCTTCGGCAGATCTTACATCTGTTTGGCCTTCCTAAATCTCACGGATGTGCTGCACTTCAGAACATTAAATCCAGTCTGGTTGTTAAAAAGGTTAAGGGTGTATAAAACACAGTTAATGTAGTTAGTTAAATGGTGCAGTCTGCCCGCTGTCTGGAGAATATTCACTGACTGAGACAATCAAGGGAACCTGAGAAAAAAATCTTATTTACAGGGAAGTTCGTGTTTCCAAAAACTCTCCCAAAATATATTTATTTGAAATGACAATTTCTAAATTGTAAGCTAAATTGTCCATAGTGTATGTGTGTGAATGAGAGTGTATGGGTGTTTCCCAGTGATGGGTTGCAGCTGAAAGGGCATCCGCTGCGTAAGACATATGCTGGATAAGTTGGCGGTTCATTCTGCTGTGGGGACCCCTGATTAATAAAGGGACTAAGAAGAAAATAAAATAAATGAATGAATGAATTTCTTATTATCAGGTAGTACTTCTATCTACTAAAAGTAAATATTGTTAGTTATATAGTGTGAGCTATAACATGAATTGTGGTGATAAAATGAAATGACCAGATTTAATAACTTTGATTAAATGGTGCAGGTGGAAAACTGATCTTTAGTACTCATGACATTCAAGTTTGAAGTGGACACTTTTTCACAGACAGGCATTAAAGCATGTACAGGCTTTTTAAAGAGGGTTTTTACGTCCCACTTAATACAATTTTGGAAATTCTGAGAAGGGATTGTGAAGTAAGAAACACTGTAGTGTATATAGGACATTGCTGTAATATTGGTCACATATAAAAGCCATATATACTGTACTAATGCAAGAAGTAAGATTGTGTGTAAAAAATTACGTTTGTGTGTGTGTGTGAGTGCGTGCGTGCGTGCGTGTATTTGTTCATTCATTCATTCGTGGGTACTCAAGCATGTGTGTGTTTGCGTTTTAATCAACTGTACATTTACACAACAACAGTGAACTGAAACCTGAGAGGTTTTGCCTTTGTTTCTTTAAAGTTTTGCAGACAGAAATATTGTCAAAGGGTTTTTATATTGTCAATCTTTATTAACGTTTATGCAATAATGACTAAAAACACTGCATTACATGCCAGGCCAGTAGTTGGTAATGTCACTTTTTAAAGAAACACTACAAGCCTGTGAACATACAGTCCTAGTTTTTTTTTTTTTTTTTTTTTTTTTTACAAAAAAGTAAAACACTAATATAAAGTTTAGTAGTAGGGCTGGGTGATTAATCGAAAAGTAATCGAAATCAACATTCAGAGCCTATAATCGAGCTAATTTTTCCAGATGAATTTTTTCAATTACTTTCCCTATCACGTGTGTGGACATGTGACCCTGCTCTGTTAAGGCTGATTTAAACTTCTGCGTCAAACGAAAAGCTATGGTCCGGTGCAGCTTTCGCACAGTCGCACCTCTCGAAAAACTTAACTACACATCGCACGTTTGCATTACATTGATGATGATTGGAAGCTGTGCCAGATATGCTTTGAGATGGCAAATTTTATATTTCAATATAATTATTATTTACAGTGAAATATTTGTTTACGGAAGGTTCAAGAAATACATTTAAAAATGTTATTTACAGGATATAGTAATTTCATTTAGAAGAAATACTACTTTCTACATTAAAAATAATTAATGTTGTTTCCAAAAGTGCAAGTATATATTTTATATATTATTCTCATATACTTTCACTGTTTTATGAGAAAAACTCACTTGGTTTTAGGCAATGTGTGTTTTAATTTCAGTTGTTCAATAAATAATCGTAGATAGTGTGTGTTTCCTTCATTTATTTAAAATGAAGTAATGCACCCTTCATTCAAAAATCTCTCACTTGTAATACGTGAAGCATATATACTCTACAAAACCTGTCAGCAAACTGTGAGGGCAAAAAATAAAATAAAAAATTAATCGTAATAGAGTTCAAATGTTTTTGAATTTCGACCATATCGCCAAGCCCTATTCAGTAGATTTGCAGACAATAATGGTATCAGTTTTAAAAAATGCCACCAAAGTGATGTTGTTCTAATAATGGTGAAAAAGCATCAAAAGTTGAAGATGTCATTCATTCATTCATTTTCTTTTCGGCTTAGTCCCTTTATTAATCTGGGGTCACCACAGAGGAATGAACCGCCAACTTATCCAGCACATGTTTTACGCAGCGGATGCCCTTCCAGCCGCAACCCATCTCTGGGAAACAAGTTAAAGATGTGTTTAATTTTAATAGTATTATGTTCGATTTTCACAAATCATAATTACGATCATCCTATATCCTCTGTAGTATTTTGCACATAAAATATCTAGAGCTATATTACACCATCAAGGGAGACCTTACTCTTACTTTTAAAGACTCCAGGGCCCTTTCAAAGGAAAGTGTGGCATCTCTGTGACATACAGGAGCGAGACTTCACATGAGTGCCAAATAGGATTTATAAATAATAATCTAACCCCAAGGTGTGAAAAGTCAACCATCACAACTGAAGCAGAATCAGAGCTAAGGATGCCAACACATTATCAGACATCTGTTCACACATTTTCCTGGACCGTCTTCAAAAACGCCAAACATCTGATAGAAATACAAACCCCACGCATGTCAGAATCCCTATTTTTTGCGAGCACAAACTCATCAATAGTTCAACTGCCTGTTGGCATGAATCAAACTCAAACGAGCGGTGCTTCGCTAACCCTGCGCCCACATCTAAACATACCCTGACCATTAGAATTCAACTCGCACTGACCTAATTCTCTTTCACTTTTATTGTTGCATTGCCATGTGCAGCACATTCAGGAATGCATGCACAAGCAACAAACAAATAGATCAACTTCTACTGACAATAATACAACCAATTTGGCACGTTTTCCTCAGCAGTGTTTATGAAAGCATCAATACTTTCACTTACTATCTCTCTTCTCAGATGCCTAAAGCATCCTCTCTCTTTCTCTCGCTCGCTCTTGCTCTCTCTCTCTCCCATTATATTCTCTGAATCTCTCTCTCTCTTCCTCCATCTGCACTGCAGTGCTGATTTGCACATATGCCACTGATTGGCTCCAACAGTAGAAAAAAATCCCCTCAAAATCAGATAATCACCATAACACACACATAACACACAATCACACAAGGTGCAGGATCTCAAACCGGGCCTTGCTTTGTTTAGCTCAGGTGAAGCAAATAAGCATAATAAAGAAACACAACAGCCTACCTCTGTCTCTGTCTTCTCTCTCTTTCTTCCAGTGTATACTGATTTGTCGCTTCCAGACGGTTGCCTGACTGATCCTTCCGCGGTGAGTGACTCTTCCTCCGGCTGCCGCCCCTGCCGTCTGTCGCTTTTCTATCTCTCTCGCTCTCTCTCTCTTCCACACACACATACACAAACCCCCTCCTCCCCTTTCCATCCTCCATCCACTCCTCCCCTACGTTCATCGTATGCTTATTTTCTCTCTCTCTCTCTCTCTCTCTCTCTCTCTCTCTCTCTCTCTCTCTCTCTCTCTCTCTCTCTCTCTCTCTCTCTCGGCTGTCATTTTTTTTTCTTGTCACCAGAGACAGAAGCAGGTGGGCGCTGTAAGACACGCAGGGGTTGTGTTTTCCTCCAGTGGGCATCTTTCTTCTCTCCCCTTTTTGTCTTTTTTCTCTTTAGATTATTGTGTTCACTTGAGCAGCTCTAAAAGCCCGAGCTTTCATTGACTCGCAGTCATTTAGGAGATATGAAGGCAGTAAGAGGCTCTCTCTTTCTCTCTCTCTCTCTCTGTCTCCCCCATCCCCCGTCTCCTCTCATTCAGGGTGTTTTTATGTGTTTGGGTGTGAGACTGATGCTGTTCCTTTGTTGTATGTAGCTATAGGAGAATTAATGCACTGTTCATTTTCAGTTTTTTTTTAAAGATAAAGTAGGGTATAGAATGTGACGCTGAATATGATTTTGTTTTAACATATGCACATTAACATTTTTTTAAAATATTTACTTATTTAGGAAAAACACAAGTGATGCTTCACTATTTATGCCAGAATCCAAATAAGTGCATCTGTGACATTTTCCTGTCAAATCTTATAAATGTCAGGTTTTTTTATATCATTATTACTTTTATCGACAGTCTCATTTGTAACGAAGATGTATTCAAGTGAACACTTGATTTAAAAATTTTAATTTAATAAAAAATGTATTGAAAACAGAAAATACGTATACAGTGCTCAGCGTATATAAGTACACCCTTCACAAATCTCTCTTTTAAATTCATATTTTAAATAGGAAGCTCTACAATATTATATTTGTGCATATACATTAGATTATACACTACTGAAGCCAAATCTGGAGCTTATCTAACAAAATAACATACGATAACGGTCCAAACACTAGTACACCCAAATTTATATGTTAGAGAAAAATATTAAATACAAATTTAAAAAATAGAAAAAATCAAGGGAAGCAAAAAATGGAAAATTTTGTTGAAATTTTGTAGGTTGAAATTATTATTATTATTATTATTATGCAATATGTTTCTTGAATATAATTGTATTATCTTTTACTTTCTAAATATGTTTGGTGACTAAAATATTATTTATATATCTGTTTAATAAATCTGGTCTGTTCAAATGCACCAAAATACATTGCCTATATTCACTGAGAAATGGAGAGGAATATTCATTTTCAAATGGGGTCTACTCTATTATACTGAGCACTGTATATATTTATATATATATATATATATATATATATATATATATATATTATCACAATTTTATTCAGTGGCCTTAACTACTAAGCACTTGCATCAAAAAATGAATACAATGTTCTTACTGTGTTCCTGATGTACTGCAGAACATTTCTGGTGCCCTTGAGGTGGAATACAGGTAGGGTGAGGGACAGGTTTGGTGGTCTGGGTAAGTTTAAAGGTGTTAGGGATGGTCAACAGTGTAATTAAAGATATAATTACAGAAATTATGTACAGATGTAATTACATGCATGTATTTAATCAATCATGAGTACAATGTAAAAACATATTTGCACAGTAAGGATTAACTTGAGTACAGATTTGTTAACCCTCTATGGCATGATTTTTTTTTATTTTAGGAGTAAAAAAACAATGTTCACCCTGATTTGTTGCCTCAGGGCAACAACGTACTATTAGGACACTAAAAAACAAGGTTTTCTGTATCTGTATTGTATGTGAAATGAGGTACAAACAAGCCATACATAAATGAGATAATACATACATAATATCAACAAGTAATAATTCATCAATAACTAGCCATGAATGGTGTATTGTGTGTTTCTGTGGGGTACAGATTGAATAAACTTATTTACCAATCTTTTATAATCACTGTGGAACCTCAGAAAGCAGTTGTTGGTGGATGGGAAGCAAAGGTGGGTGCCACCTTTTTGTCACTTGGCTTTAGGTCAGGGGTACCTAAACTTGCTCCTGGAGGGCCGGTATTCTGCAGAGTAGCTCTATAACACCAATTAGACACACCTGAACCAGCTACTCAAGCTCTGACTAGCATACTAAAAACGTTTGGCAGGTTGGCAACTAAACTCTCCAGTACACCGTCTGTGCAGGATAGAGTTTGGACACCCTCCTTTAGATGATTCTTTGCATCCTGGTACTCTGTATCTCCCTTTCTGTGTATCCATGACCATCAAGTGGGCTGAATTCAGATGCACATCAAACTCAGTTCCTGGAGAGCCGCAGCCATGCAGAGTTTAGTTCCAACCCTGCTTTAAAATACTTACCTGTAGGTTTCAAAACAAGCCTGAAGAAAGAATTAGTTTAATCAGGTTTGTTTAACCAGGGTTAAAGATAAAGTGTGCACAACTGTGGCTTTTTGCAAGTTTAATTTGCATCTTTGAATGGAAACAGCTAATGTGACTCCTCAAGCTCACTGTCAGAAGGAATGAGCATAACTGCTCAATCTTGTTCTTTACCGCCAATAAATGTTTTATATTCATGCATATCACACATATTTTTAATATAAAGATATTTAAATATGTTAAAAAGTTAAATCTATCTTACAATCTGCCAGCGGTGTGCTCAAGCAGGCTATGGACCAAAAAATGTCTCTTTTGTCCCCAGAAGACAGGTCAAATCCACACCCACTTCAAATTTAATAGAACATATTATTGAAAAATTAAAAAAATTAAAGGGGGATTTTGTGGGCCAAAAAAATGCCTGAGGGCAACACTATGCCATAGAGGGTTAAGATCACTTAAAGAGCCTCTGTTATACATTAACAAGGGTCATATTTCGGTTTTATGGGTCCCCAACAACATACTGATATGCATGCAAGAAAATTATTTTTACCTATTTATCCCAGCGACTCCCATATGAATCATTCAGGGATTCATTTGTTCCCAAACCCCTCCCTAGCGTGAAGCTAATCTGCGCTGATTGGCCCAATGACAGCCTGTTGAGATTGGTCGACAGCGTTCAGCGCGAGACAGAGTAAAATGCCCAGTGCGGCTTATCAATCCCTCAGGTCACTAACATTGGTATAGGATCCGATTATAGAAACACGCTTCATAGTAAACTTACTAACACCACAGTAAACAGTACCCGGTTCTCAACTGTGTTATTCAGACACCTAACCCCCCAGTCTCCCGGATTTTTTATGTGTGCATGAGTAAAGCAATGCAGTTAAAGAAGCTTTTCTCCCTTCTCAGCTGTAGATCATTTCTATTAGCAATCATTGCTGTGGCACCTCTTGCAAGTGTAATATGTTCTCAGGGCTTACCTGTACTCTGCTTTGCCCAATGATCACATGCCCAGCCGGAGGGTTGTAGTGCTCACCAGCTCTCCTCCTCTGTCCTCTGACAAGCTATCTTTGTAGGCTCCCATCGCGCTCACCCAGAGCCTTCATAAGCATTTCCAGGGCCGCACCAGTCCAAAGCCCAATGTGCAGCAGCCTTCCTTTGTTTGACTTTGTACCTAATAAACTGTCTTTATTTTGCCCGCACCACTGGTGTATTGTCTGTCCATTACAAAATGGAGGAAGAAATGACTGCATGAGCTGTGTACTGAAGGTTCCTGTGAAGCTCTGACAAAGTCTTATACATCAATAGTCTTTTCTGATCCTTCCTTTAACAAACGGCAGATGAATGCCCCATTGTAAGCGTGTAGATTGCTGAAGCACTCCTTTCCATCACACTTCCAATAATATCCAGGTAAGCACAGCGTCTTCATGACTCATGACTTCAGGATCTGTCTGTCTTCCTTTCTTTGCTGCTGTGTTAGTGTGCAGGGCCGCAGGATTAAATTTTCCCGGGTTTCCACACAAAAATAGGGCGGGGCTTATGCTTCGTATCCACATCGTTATCAAGATGATTCATTCAAACCACAATGAGTCGACTCTTTTATAGATGAATCAATAGTTTTAAAAACTGTCCACTTTCAGATTTAAGCTGGATATTTCACTTCACTTAGAGCTGTGTTACACACTGCATGAAAGGTCATTTTCAAAAACCCATAATAGGGGCTCTTTAATATAAAGTGGGAGCATATTTTTTTTAATATTCATTTCCCATTGCAAACTGTTGTGTTTTAGGGTCGTCAAACATAACAGAAAACATTGGCTAAATTTTAAGTGTGAACGTGTTTGTTAGTTTATTCAAATATAACTTGAAATTAGTCTTATGATCCATTTGCTCAGATTAAACTGCTGTTTGAAACAATAAGATGAACACACCAAACAGCAAATTTCACTAAATAAGATTAAATACAAATGTGCACAGATTTGCTAAGTGTATTAGATCTCTTCATTAAAAGTAGTGTGAACTGAACTGTTAGATTAATAAGAGGCTTACAGGTTTAAAGCTGTGTGTTTTCTATAGGGCCATGTGTGACACAGTAACCTTGTGTAAATCATCTGGATGTGCCTCAGTCAGAGCCCCACATTAATGGCGCAGAGGTCATTAAGAGTTGAAAGGGTTGTTTGGGGACTTCTGTTTAATTAATTCAGAGACATCTGTTACACCCGACCTGACTCTAACAAAAGAATTACAAGAGCCTTTCTGTCAGTGCCTGCACGCACACAATCACAAGGAATTAAAAGTCACATTTATGCAGTGTGTAGTCGGGGCTATACGCACGTATACTTAGTATGCCTACTTTTTGTCACTAGCTGTTTGGGTATTATGACTTCTGAGGATCAATATTTGCGTATACCCTCGGTATACTCACTTGTTTTGCTGATTAGACTAACTGTATACCAATTTTTTTTTAACTCTCATCTTAATTAGTTGCAATTGATGCATTGTTGTTTATATGTTGCACCATTCCCCGCCCTTGGACGACCACAGCAGCTGTGAGAAAATTTTGTGGGTTTTTCGAAGTCAACTGAATGAAGTCTTCCTGTAACGTTCAGGTAAAATTATAAAACAGCATGGGTGGGTTGGCTGCGTAATAGTACACCACCTTTTTTTTAGGACTACACCTCTGCATTTATGGTATAAAAATACATATTTTGAGTCTGTAAATAGTTTTTTTTTTAAGAGTGAAGAGACTTTATTCTTTACTAAAAGACAATTTTTAATGAGTCCTATTTTAAAAATGTATATTTAAAAGTTTGCCGTTTTATCCATGGCTAATTTGTAACTTTTGAGAGTTAACCCAGGTATAATGGTAACACTTTACAATAAGGTTCATTAGTTAATGCATTTACTAACATTAACTAATCATGAACAACACTTGTACAGCATTTATTAATCATAATTGAACATTTACTAACGCATTAGTAATATTAGTTAATGCACCGTGAGTTAACATGAACTAACACTGAACAACTGTATTTTCATTAACTAACGTTAACTAACATGAACAAATACTGTAGTAAATGTATTGTTGATTGTTTGTTCATGTTAGTAAATGCATTAACCTTAACTAATGAACCTTATTGTAAAGTGTGACCGGTATAATTGCTGATGGGCCATTAAATTATTAGACACTAATGCACATTTTGTCCAGAAACAAATATTTTTTGACCATTAAAAAGGGTAACACTTTACAATAATGTTCCATTATTGTATGATATATTTATTAACATGAACAAACAATGAACTAAATATATACAGTCTTTATTCATGCTTGTTAACATTGGCTAATTTATGTTAGTTCAACAGTGCATTAACCTACAGTATGTAATCAGGCACAATTTTGGGTTTTAATAATGCATTAGTAAATGCTGAACAATGATTAATAAATGCTGCAAGAATTGTTCATACTTTGTTCATGTTAGTAAATATATGAACTAATAAAACCTTATTGTAAAGGGCTAACCAAAAAGTAACAAAAAATAGTACATTTAACTGTACATTTAATTAAATATGTGTGTAAACATGTTCTGAATTAAAATGTATCCTATAAAAAGAAAGCAATATAAATAGCTATAAAACAAACACTTAATTTGTAATTAAAATGTTTATTTAAATGAAATAATTTGTATTAAATATAAAACTGAGCATTTCATTTGCTATAAACCATTTTGAGAGATATAAACAAAAACAATGGTCTCAATGTATTTCCTGTTTTACATTTTTAATTTCTATAGCTACCGAGAATCTAAAAAGAGCCACATATTGATAAATAATGTTATGAACAGCTGTTTTAACATTAAGTTATGATTGAATTACCTCTTGTTACGGTTATGAAATTTGATAACAAGCAGGAGATGTTCATGGGCCAATGACACGACCACATTGAAATGCTTTATATTAGGGGTGTCCAAACTCGGTCCTGTCTTGCTGAGTTTAGCTTCAACTTGCTTCACCACACCTGCCAGGAAGTTTCTACTATATCTAGTAAGAGCTTGAGTAGCTGGTTTAGGTGTGTTTGGTCAGGATTGGAGCTAAACTATCCAGGACACTGACCCTCCAGGACCGAGTTTGGACACCCCTGGTCTATATATTAAATTAAAAACAAAAAAAAAAACTAAAATAAAGTATGAACATATAACAAAATGTTTATAATATAATTTATAAAGATTTATGATGTACATTTCACAGATTTCTCTATAGACATGCTTGTTCAAAATGGCAATCCCTTTTGTTTAAGCTGGTTTTGATAGAAAAAAAAAACATGTCACCTTACTGGTCAGTATACTTTCATTCCATATATTTTGCAAAATATATATATATATATATTTTCAATCCTTATGGGGGAAATGAATATGAAAACTATTTCTAGTGTGCCAAAAAAGGGTGCACACATTTAAAAGGATAGGAAAGGAGAAAACCCTATGAATCCTGCGGTCATAAACTCATCCTCTACTTGTTCCAAACATTTGCTTGAGATTCTTCATTCTGTTAAACAGAAAAGACATACTGAAGATTGCTGAAAAAAAAAAAACATTCAACAGAAGAAAGCCATTCAATAAAGTTTAGAAGCACTTGAGTGTGAGTGTTAAGGGATTTTTGGGGTTGAACAATCTCTTTAAATTCACAATGATTACCATCAAACCATTGACTTCCATAGATTTTTTCTTCATACTATGATTGTCAATAACATTCTTCAGAATATCTTGTTTTGTGTTCAACAGATGAAAGCCATTCAATAATGTTTAGAAGCACTTAAGTGTGAGTGTTGAGGGATTTTTGGGGTGAACCATTGCTATCAAAATATATATAATTAATTAATAAAACTATATTAATTTTTGATAACACTTTAAGCAAAATAGCTGAATTTAATTCTAGAAAACATTTAAAGGTGGGGGGAAATGTGTGAATATGCATAAACACAACAAAAATAAAATAAAAATTACTTGATAAAAAACACATTTGTGAATGTATGGAAGCATATCCAAAAACACCAAGACAACTGTTCGATAACTACATCTTTATATTAATTTATTTCTTTATAACATACAGAACAATATGAATAATCACTCTGTCCAGAGAGCATTCATTTTTACAAAAGCCTTATGTACAGATAGAAAACATCCCAGTGACATAAATAAGTCTACATATGTAGCAAACAGACAGTTGAATAAACACCGTCAGGTTCAGGTGTAAATAAATATGATTATTGGCACGTCTACAGAGGAGACATGATTAAAAGAAACTCCTCTTCAATGCATATTTCTCCTATTCAAAAGACCACGTCACAGTCAGGCACAGAGATCAATTTCTGCTGGCATGCATTGTCCTGGCATGAAATTAATTAATTCTTTGGAGAAATATATATACCAAAAAGTCATAAATACAAAGTTCTGTCATGAAACTCATGGGCAGGCCCATAAATCCTATACAATCCGTTTTCCAACTACATGGTCATTGGTTGCTGTCGCTTCATCAGCCAATGAGCTTGATCCTCAACATTTAAATACCTCAGTGTTATTTACATTAGCATTCTGCGATGCCTTAACTTCTACCATCCTCCACCCCAGCTCCACCTGTGTATGGATCTGCTATGGGAGGTTCATGTATGTTATGTTTGCAGCAAAAGCGTTTAACATTCTCAGACAGTATGTTTGTGAATATACTGGCAGTATAGACCATTTTGAGTGGTGTAAACAAAAACAATGGTCCTATTGAATTTTACATTTCTATAGCTTCAGAGAATCCAAAAAGAGCCACACATGGATGAATAATGGTATGACAGCTGTTTTAACATGAAGTTATGATTGAATTGCCTCTTGTTACAGTAATGAAATAGTTTAATAACAAGCAGGAAATGTTCATGGGCCAATGACATGACCACATTGAAATGGTCTATAAGTACAAGCTCTGCACAAATAATCAATGATTATCAACGTTTCCATTTACATATTCATAACTATACTAAATCTCTCCAAAAGTTGTCATGACAGAACTGGATATATCAGAGGTCTTTGATAGACATTGTCACATAACTTAAAACACACACAGACACAAATGCAGACACCCTTTCTCCTTAAAAGTGCAATTACTGTATTGATTAGATGCCATTTTAAAAAAACTGGATTATATTGTATATTATGCCCCTAAGTGATTTCAAGAATGGAATAAATTAAATAAAATGTGACCATAGAGCACAAAACCAGCCATAAGTGGCAATATTTAGGAAGAGAAGAAATAAGACCTGAAAGTTGAATAAATAACTTTGTATATGGTTTGTAAATAAAGGTAAATATTTGGCAGAGATACAACTATTTGAAAATCTGGAATATGTTAAAAATATAAATACTGAGGAAAATTGCCACTGAAGTAAAAAGATTCTGCATTACTTTTAAATAAGTTCTTTTCAATGCATCTTATTAATAAAAATAAAGTTTTGATGTACAGTTGAAGTCAGAATTATTAGCCCCCCTTTGATTTTTTTTTTCTTTTGGTTTTTGTCTTTCCCAAACGATGATTAACAGAGCAAGGAAATTTTCACAGTATGTCTGATAATATTTTTTCTTCTGGAGAAAGCCTTATTTGTTTTATTTCGAGTAGAATAAAAGCAGTTAAAAAATTTTTTTATCCATTTTGAGGTCAAAATTATTAGCCCCTTTAAGCTATTTTTTTTCCTATAGTCTACAGAACAAACCATCATTATACAATAACTTGCCTATTTACCCTAACCTGCCTAGTTAACCTAATTAACCTTGTTAAGCCTTTAAATGTTAAGTTAGCTTAGTTTATTTGTTTACAGGGTTAATGCACATTAATAAACATTACTGTAAAATGTGCCAGAATTAGCCAAGAATGGCTATTTTTGTAGACCCCTTATAGAATGTTAAGTCACACCTAAAAATGTCACTTTAAGCTGTATAGAAGTGTCTTTAAAAATATTTAGTCAGATATTATTTACTGTCATCATGGCAAAGATAAAATAAATCAGTTATTAGAAATTAGTTATTGAACAATTATGTTTAGAAATGTATTGAGAAAATAAACTTCTCTCTTTAAAAATATACACAGGGGCTAATAATTCAGGGGGCTAATAATTCTGACTTCAGCTGTATTCACGGTTGGAAATGTATAAAATACCTTCATGGAGCATGATCATTACTTAGTATTCTAATGATTTTATGAAAGATAAAATCATAAAATCAAAAAAAGGAAAACAAAATATAATTAAATAGTTTAAAAAAAAAATAAAACAAATCTATAATTTTGACCCATACAATGTAATTTTTGCTACTGCTAAAACACCATGCTTCCAACATAAGACTGGTTAAGTCATCCACGATCGTTTATATGCTTTAGTATTACATCCGTTTATAGTAAAGTTTTCTGAGATGAAAACCAAAACAAAATACGGATGATCTTTGAAATATGAATATGAACTGTGCAGATGAAACATGGCAAAAAATAAAGAGATATTAACAGAAGAATGAGTGTTCAGTGTTCTTATCCTCTTATCTCTTATCCTCATCCATAAAACACACCAGTCAAACGTGTGGAAAAAGAAACCCAATCATCAATGCACTTATAGCAAGTGAGCATTTTATCCTGGGTTAATAGAATTTAGAATAAAAGCTGCATTTTAAAATATTAAAAACGATAAGTCTCTCTAAAGCTGTTTGCATGTATGCACTGAGTCAGCTGTGTGGTTTATCTTTCCTGAAATGTTTTGATCCAAGGCCTTTTTATAATTCACGTTATTATTATTATTGCACTCTTTTCTTGTCCTCTTACTTTCCTCTTCTGCGTTCCTCATCGCTTCTCGTCCCCCGGTATGAAATAGGGGTTTTCATGACCCACCAGATAAGAGTACCGTGTAGGGTTCGGGTCTTTAAAGGTCCTCATGCCATCTGATGCGAGATCATATGAGCCCGTCTGAGGAAGAAATGAAAGTTCATATAAGCCACACAATCACAAACACAACAATCTTTAAATCATACAAGTCTCTTCTGACAATACCAGCATGCAGGACAAATGGCGAAACACAGCTTTAAAAAAATCATGCAAAGCTTGTGATGCATGCAAACAGTCCAAAATCAAGATGTCATGCAGAGAATAATAGCAATTTACCCCAGAACCAGAATGTATGTAGTTGTGGTAAGTCCATCAATCACACAGAGAAAGGAAGAAAATAGAGGGATATTCCTTACAGGTTAAATACAGCTTAAAGGGACAGTTCACCAAAAAAAGAAAATCTGCTGTTCAAATAATTAGTTCACCCAAAAATGAAAATTCTGTTGGGAAAAAAGTCATTTTTACAGGAATTTACAGGATTTCTTTTTATGATTACAGTTGAAACACTGAAGTAATATGGAATGTTTGACAATATATTTTTTTGTACATATTGTTTTGAGACCATTGTTTTGTTCCAAGAATTACAACAGATAGTGGCTGTAGGTCATTTCAATACAAAGCTCCTTTTGACTGAAACAATCTTCCTTCTTCATTTAGATCAATTAAGACATTCGGTGTTTTCAGGACTAATTTATCTTCTTTTTTGGAAACAACTTTATAAATGTTATTATTAATATTGGTTCCAATTTAAATGCATATTATTCATTTGTTTATCAAATTGTGCTTTTGATTACATGTTTATGCATGCTTAGGCTTTAGACTGTGGGAAGTGTTTCAGGTGAAGCGTGCTGCTTGTTTGTTTGCTTTGTTTAGTTGTGTGTTTCTTTAGTTGTGTGTTTGATTTATGTACTTCTTTGGGACCCCCTCGAAAATGAGATTGTTCATCTCAAGGGACTATCCCATTTAATAAAATCTAATTCAAAATTCATTGTTGTCTAAGGAGGATGAGGGAGCTCTCAGATTTCATTGAAAATATCGTAATTCGTGTTCTGAAAATGATAGCAGGTCACAGGGGTTTGGAACGACATGAAGAGAAATAATTAATTACAGAATTTTTAATTTATTAAAGAGAATTCTCTTTAATTTAATCACTCTCAGGCCATCCAAGATGTAATTTCAGTAGAACTTTTTTGTTAGTTTTTATTTATTTATTTATTTATTTATTTATTTTATTTTGTCCTTGGAAAATTCATAAAATGCAAGTCAGTGGCCACCAGCACATCATTTTTAGGTGAACTATCCTTTTAATTTATTCACTCTCAGGCCATCCAAGATGAAATGTATTCTTTAGTACAACCTTTTTTTTTTTGGTTAGTTTTTTTATAATCATTATTTTGTTCTTGGTAAATTCATAAAATGGAAGTCAGTGGCCTTAGCACTTCATTTTAAGGTGAACTATCTCTTTATTAATTCATTCACTCTCAGGCCATCCAATATGTAATTTGTTCTTTAGTAGAACATTTTGTTTTGTTAGTTTTTTTATATTATTATTTATTTTGTTCTCGGTAAATTCGTAAAATCAGTGGCCACCAGCACATTGAAAAAACAAACAAAAGCAAAAAAAATATACAAGCAAAACTAAATGAAGGTTCCAGATGACACATCAATTTCTCATCAAATTATTGATCTGGAGTCTTTGAATTTATGGTTACTGAAATTGTTTAATTCATTATTGTTGTTATTAATTACTTAATTAATTAATTAATTTATTTTTGCATAGGCCAAAAATGTCACTTTATAAGACATCAATGTTTCACCAGGAACCAAAGGTAATCCATTTGTTCCCCCCCCCCCCCCCTTTTTTTTTTTTTTTTTTGCAGATTTTGCAGATAAATGTCCTGCTCATCCTTGATTGCATTTTACAGATAACCAAGAACCAGGACTTCAGCTAAAATCATTTATACTCTTTATAGGTTTACCCTTTATATAAATAATCCTGGAGTATTACTGCAGGTTATTACAAAACATACAATGTCAATGAAGTTACTATTTATGGCAAGTACTGGTAAGTAATGTCTTGTTTCCACTGACAAGCCGTACAATACCGTACAATACGGGTCACCCTAATCAGGCTTGTGTCTCCACTGCCAAAATGTATCGGCTGTGTATTTAAAAATGGCGCTTCCTTTGTTTTCATTCTCCTGGCTTGTGCATGCTCTAGTGACGTTTCTCTGTAAACCAACAGCATTCAGCTGTGTGTCTGGCTCCACCTTTTGGTATCCTTTTGTTGTGCTAGGTACCATTTGGAAAGGATACCCAAATAGTGGTACGGTATGGTTCTTGGTACTTTTTGACAGTGGAAACGGGCATAAAAGCGTACCAACCCGTACCACTCAGTGGAAATGGGCCATAAGAGTATTTACTTTACTGAAAACAAAAAGTTGTCTACATCTTGAATGATGCGAGGGTAAATTAACATCCAATTTTCCCTTTTGTGTGAACTATCTCTTTGTTATGAAGCGGACAGGAGACAGAGGTAAGGAAACGTTAGGGTGTTTATTAAATGACAACAAGGAGCACATGAAGGATAGCCAGGAGGATCAGGAATGATGTTGGGGTCTTTTCCTCCGTGGCTGGGTAACAGGAATACACGAGGATGGACAGCACACACCAGATACAGCTGACAGAGGATGACACAGACTTGGAAGGACTGGAAGACAGGACGATTCGGGTGGACCAGGAAGACTAGGAGGAATACAAAGAGAACAGGTAAGTAAAGCGTTTGTTTTAGCTGAGGATGACTACGCTGAGTGGTCGCTCAGTTGTCCGCTTTCGTCGAGACGAGCCCGGACAATGAGCGACTGGAGTGCTGTGCTTTTATCTGGTGCTCGTGAATGTGATGCAGCTGTGTGCTCATTAGAAGTCAGGTGATGGTGATCTTCGTGAGTGGGGATCGTGAGAGCCTGACCAATCCGTGACAGTACCCCCCTCCCCAGGGCCCGCTCCTGAGGGCCGACACCTCCGACGCCGTGGTGGTCTCCCTCTGCCTCTAGGCGCTGGGAACTCAGGGTGGCTCTCATGAAACTCCACCATGAGACTAGGATCGAGAATATCAGCTCTGGGAACCCATGTCCTTTCTTCGGGGCCGTACCCTTCCCAGTCCACCAGGTACTCCAACTGGCCACCACGACGTCGGGAACGCAAGATCTCCTTCACTGCGTAGACGGCTCCTTCTTCTAGGAGCAGTGGAGGAGGGGGTTCCTCTTCGTGGTCAGGCTCTGTGGAGGGAAGAACAGGATCGTGATAGGGTTTCAGGAGTGATACGTGGAATGTAGGGTGAATACGGTAGTGAGAGGGTAATTGTAGTTTGTAGGTGACGGGGTTAACCTGTTCCACGATGGTGAAGGGACCAACAAATCGGGGACTTAACTTGCGAGAGGGCAGTCGCATGCGTATGTCCCGGGTGGATAGCCACACCTTTTGTCCGGGTGTGTATCTGGGTTCTTCAGACCTTCTTCTATCGGCGGTTACCTTGCTTCGACGGACTGCCCTCTGCAGATGTTGATGAGCCTCGTCCCAGACTCTCTCGCTCTCCCGGAACCAGTGATCCACTGCGGGGACATCAGATGGTTCGCCATCCCAGGGAAAGAGCGGTGGTTGGAAGCCCAGGACGCACTGGAATGGCGTGAGTCCGGTGGAGGGTTGCCGCAGTGAATTTTGGGCATATTCTGCCCAGCCCAAATACTGGCTCCAGGAGCTCTGGTGACCACTGCAGAAGGTCCTCAGGAACCGTCCCACCTCCTGAATCTTCCTCTCTGTCTGCCCGTTGGTTTGGGGATGATATCCAGAAGAGAGGCTGACGGCCACACCTAGGAGCTTGAAGAAGGCTTTCCATAGACGTGAGATGAACTGTGGACCTCTGTCCGACACAATATCTTCTGGAATACCAAATGACCTGAAGACTTGATTAAAGATATTGTCGGCTGTTTCAAAGGCTGTGGGAAGACCTTTCAGAGGGATTAGTTTGACAAACTTTGAGAATCTATCTACGATGACTAGAATACAGGTATTACCTTCTGACGAGGGGAGGTCAGTGATAAAGTCCACTCCTAGGTGTGACCAGGGACGGTTCGGAATCGGCAAGGGATGGAGCTTTCCAGCGGGTAGATGACGTGGGCTCTTGGATTGGGCACAGTCCTTACAGCCCTGAACATATTGCCTCACATCCCTTGCCATGTTTGGCCACCAGAATCGTTGGGATACTAGCGAGAGAGTATTGTTGATCCCTGGATGTCCAGTGCCTAGCGAGGTATGTAAGGAGTGGATCAGATCTACCCGGTGTTCAGGTGGTATGAACTGCCGATGAGGAGGGCATCCCGGCGGAGCAGGGGCTTCCGGAGTGGCAACGACTGGAGGAGCGTTCCAGGTGATCGGACAAATGGAGATGTGTTCGGGAAGAATCTTCGTTGGGAGTTCTTCATGATCGTGATGCTCGTGTAAACGAGAGAGAGCGTCTGCTCTTAGATTCTTGGGTCCTGGACGATAGGAAATGGAGAAATCAAAACGTGAGAAGAAAAGTGACCATCTGGCTTGACGTGGACATAGTCTCTTGGCCTCTTTGATATATTGGAGGTTTTTGTGATCTGTGATCACCTGGAACGGATGTTTGGCTCCCTCCAACCAGTGACGCCACTCCTCCAAGGCTAGCTTGATTGCTAGAAGCTCCCTGTCTCCTATGCTGTAATTCTGCTCCGCCGGGCTCAACTTCCGAGAGAAATAGGCACAGGGATGCAGTCGGGGCGGTGTATCATGATGTTGGGATAATACTGCCCCGACGCCGGTGGTGGATGCGTCCACTTCCACCACGAAAGGAAGATTTGGGTCAGGATGAGTCAGGAGTGGGGCCCTTGTGAACTCCTTCTTAAGAAGGCGGAAGGCTGCGGCTGCTTCTTTGGTCCACTCCAGTCCTTTGGGTTTACCCTTGAGGAGATTAGTGAGAGGTGATGTAATCCTGCTGTAGTCCTTGATAAACCGTCTATAAAAGTTAGCAAACCCAAGAAACCTCTGGAGCTCCTTAATGGAAGTGGGTTCTGACCAGGATAGAACAGCCTCAATTTTCTTCCCATCCATACGTATACCGGTTTGGTCAATGATGTATCCCAAGAAATGAATCGACTTCTGGTGGAATGAGCATTTCTCCGCTTTGAGGTAGAGGTGATGTTCTCTCAATGTGTGTAGGACCTCCGCAACGTGTTGGCGATGTTCGGCCTCACTCCGGGAGTAAATGAGGATGTCATCTATGTACACTATTACAAAGTGGTGAAGAAACTCCCGGAGGACTTCATGAATGAAGTTTTGGAATACGGAGGGGGCGTTGACCAGACCGTAAGGCATGACCTCATATTCATAGTGGCCAGTAGGGGTCACGAATGCTGTCTTCCATTGGTCCCCCTCACGTATTCTTATCAGATTATACGCGCTGCGGAGGTCCAATTTAGTGAAGACTTTAGCTTCTCGGAGCTGTTCCAAAGCGGCTGGTACCAGAGGAAGGGGATATCGGTATTTTACTGTACCGTTATTTAGGACCCTGTAGTCGATGCATGGACGCAGCCCTCCGTCCTTCTTGGCCACAAAGAAGAAGCTTGAGGTGGCTGGTGATTTTGAGTGACGTATGTACCCCTGACTCAGAGCCTCCCTTATGTAATCTTCCATTGCCTGATTCTCTGGAAGCGAGAGCGGGTAGATCCTACCTCTTGGCAACTGGGCATCTGGAACTAGGTCGATCGCGCAGTCCCATGGCCGATGCGGCGGTAGCTGGGAAGCTCTCTTGGGGCAGAAGACATCATGAAAGGAGCTGTACTCCTTAGGAATGTGGATAGACTGCTTCTCAGGAGGACTCTCGACCGATGTTGTAAACAAAGAAATGGGGTTCCGACCTTGAAGAGGGAGATTTGGAAAACAGGTAGGTGTACATCCAGATCCCCATTTCTTTATCTCTCCTGTGCCCCAAGAGATGATGGGATCGTGCTTCACCAGCCACGGGCGCCCTAGAATGATGTCCATATTTGCACCCTCCAGAACCAGAAATTGAATCCTCTCTTGATGTAACAACCCCACTTGAAGAAGGATGTCTTCGCATTGTCGATGGATACGGGTCGAAGATCGAGTGCACTGGGTTATCGGTTGTATCTGGTATATATGCGAGGACGCCTCAGTACGTAGGTGGAGTTGACGACAGAGGGATTGGGAGATGAAGTTCCCTGCTGACCCGGAGTCGATGAGGGCTGTGACAAGGAGAGAAATAGAGGCAGTAGTTATTTGTACGGTGGTAGTAAGTGGTTTACATTGTTCAATATTCGTACTGAATACACTCACTGAAGTCCGAATGGGACGAAGGGGACACTCCATACGGGTGTGTCCACTGACACCGCAGTATAGACACAGACCCCGGGTCAGCCTCCTCTGTCGTTCCGCTGATGTCAGTCTTCCAGACTCTATTATCATGGGTTCTGGTTCTGGAGAGGCTGTTGACTCAGGCGATTGGAGGAGTGCAGACGAGGGGGTGATGGTGTCCTGTTGATAGGAACGGAGACGATCGGAACATCGGAGAGAATGTTGGATGAATCTCTCCAGACCCATAGTATCATCTAATGTGGCCAGCTGGATTCGGAGAGTGGGTTCCAAGCCGAGCCGATACGTGGTCAACAACGATCTCTCATTCCATCCACTTGCAGCTGCTAGAGTGCGAAACCGGAGAGCATATTCCTGTGTGGATAGAGTACCTTGCTTTAGATGATACAGCTGCTCTCCAGCGGCTACTTCCCCATCAGAACGTCCAAACACCTCTTTGAAATACTCCGTGAAGGTAGTGATGGAATTCATGACCGGCCCGGCTTGGTTCCAGATCGTCTCAGCCCATTTAAGTGCAGGCCCAGAGAGTAGTGATACGATGTAGGCGATCTTTGACTTATCTGTGGGATATAGAGAAGGTTGCATTTCGAATATGAGGGAACATTGTAACAGAAAACCATTGCACTCCCCCGCTCCGCCTGAGTAGGGCGCTGGTCGGGCCATGGGACTGGAAGGAAGGGCCGAAGAAGAAACTGTGGAGGCGGAAGTGCTCGGTGCTGGTGGTGCGTTGGAAAGTGGAGCTGGTGGCTGTAGAATCCGCTTCAACTGGTCCACCAGCTCTTGAGAGTGATCGGGGGTCGTGAGAGCCTGACCAATCCGTGACACTCTTTATGTCAGTTACATTGGTTATAACTGAGCTGTGCTGCAGAAATGCTCACTTAACTTTAAGTTGTATTTAACTCAGAACTTGGCTATGAAATTCCCTTTAAGGCAAGTCAGTTCACTTGGTGGCCATTTTCAGAACAGTCATTTAATGTTTTAATGTAGTGTTTTACTAACACAATTATCTCTTTTTTACTACAGAATTACAGCGCATAATGTGTGCGTTCATATTTGTCTAAGTCTGTGTCTGCCTTGACGCAAAAGAACACACATTAACAGCCCAGGTTTTTCCATCGAGTCGGTGACTTACCTTTCCTCCAATCTTCTAGTGTTTGGAGTGAGGGGGAAATCAAGCCCGGACACAAACATACACAACACAACGGCCACGATACGTGCACAAACACACACAGAAAGAGGTTTGTTTATGAGCTAACTGACCACAAATCTTGAATATCCATTATGTATGCTAAAATGAAAATTTAAAAACATTAACGTTTAAATTATAAATAGTTGTAAAGTACATCAGTAACCTGTTAACCTGTCTTTGCCTCACACTAACTGCAAAAATAATGTTTCACTCAAGCAATAGACTCTCTTTACAGTTTGTGTGGCTGTGTTGGGATTCATCTGCTTATAATGGAGTTCAGTCAATCACTGAAAATGCAATCATTGATTCAGTTAGGAGGAGATTGTTAGCAGAGTTCAGCTTGGCAGACAGAGTGAAGATTTGGAAATTAGTTTTAGTCTGATTAAACAATGTTTAGTATTTGTTAGTGGTGTTGCTATGTTAGTGCATGTCTATCCTGAAGATGCTTGCATGTGTAAGATACATGAAGAGTTTTTGAATACTTGAAGATATTGAACTGTAACTTACAGTGAGTTCATTTCTACAATTAATAAAAGTATGTAGAATTATAAGCATTATAAAAAGTCAAAGTAAATATTTTATGTAAAAGCAATATACATGACTTTATATTCAAATTATATCATCATAGTGATTATAAACATCTGGGGTCAACAAATCGTATTTTATATAAAAGCAGTGGCGTAGCGGATGGACCGCGGGAGGCCGTGTGATTAGTTCTATACAGCACTCCCATTAAATATTGTCCTTTATGAAAATTCTTTTGCATAAAATAATAAAAAATGTCAAAAAAAGTGTTATTATTTATGTTGAAAAAAAGCTCTTCTGCTTAATATTTTAATAGAAAACTGACCCCAAAAAATGAGAATGATCTTAATAATTCTTCTATAAAATGATTAAATAAAACTAAACCTAACTTCACTTACTAATATATGACACTGAATGACAAAACCAGTCCAGTGTATTTTTGGCCAAAAGAACATTGAATGGGTCAAAATTATATTTTTTATTTTGTTTATGCCAACAATTATTAGAATATTATGTTTTGTAAGAAATATCATGTTTTATGAAGATATTTTAAAATAATTTGATCAATCAAAACTGAATTTTAGAATAGTAACATGAACTTCATTTATTCTGCTTAAAAGGTGGTTGTCTCAATTTCAGAGTTTTAAATAGTTGTATACCAGCCAAATATTGCCCAATCCTAACAAACCATACATTAATTCAGCATTTATAAAACCTCAATTTCAAAATAAGTGACAATTATCACTTTTTATTTATTTATTTATTTATTTATTTTATTTTATTTTATTTTATTTTATTTTATTTTATTTATTTTATTTTATTTTATTTTTATATATATATATATATATATATATTTTTTTATTATTATTTTACATTTTTTATTTTTTTTGGTCCAGGGTCAGAAATAAGCTTTCCATTAATGTGTTGTTTGTTAGGACAGGTCAATATTTGGCAGAGTTCTGGAACATAAGTGCTCACAAAAATCAAAATACTGAGAAAATTCCCTATAAAGTTGCCCAAATTAAGTGCTTTGCAATAGATATTGCTAATCATAAAATTTTGCTTTGTTACATTTACAGTCTGAAATAATAATAATAATAATTAAAAAATATTTAATAATATTATTATTATTAATAATAATAATAATAATAATAATAATAATAATAATAATAATAATAAAATCATCTAACCATATCTTTATGTTATATCCTAATGATCTTTGGCATAAAGAAAAATCAATCACTTTGAGACAATGTATTTTCGGATATGGCCAAAAATGTACCCATGCAACATAAGACTGGTCTTGTGTTCCAGGGTCACATATTAGTATTAATTAAATGAAATCTTGCAATAAAACGTTATTTAAAAACTCTAAAGATAAGTACACTTACTCTGTCAAACAGAGTTTAACAGGTTTACAACTCTGAGGTTTTAAGAAAAGGGGATTCTCACCAATCCGTTACTGTGCCCTTTCTTGCCCATTGCTTCAGACATCTCCAGACTGTTTCCAGAGGCATCATGGCTGGAGGTGGATGTGAGAGTGGCACGGGGGATATGGCGGACCTCCTGAGAAGACCAATGGGTCCGGTAGTCCCCAGCAGGGTACGGGCTGCTGAAGTAATTGATGTCTGGCTTCTTCTTGCTGAAAAATCAATAATACACACACACCATGTCAACAAATGTATATACCTTCTCAAGCACAGAAAACCAATGCAAAGACATTTAAATCCACATCTCGAAAACACTCACCTCCTACAGATGTAGATGATAGCTACCACAATCGCAATGAGCAGAAGACCCCCTAATATACAGGCCACCACCACTAGAGCCAACAGAGAGGCTGCACAGAAAGCATTAGACATATATTATACATACACAAAGTCATTGATAAATGAACAAATGCAGGTAATGAATTGTGTAAATTAAAAAAGTATAGTGCGTACAGGTTTGTTTTGATCAGAGCTTCTTTTTCACATTAAATGCATTTTGTTAATAACGGGAACACATTTTGAAAATGCTTTAATACCCTCAAAATATGTATTTATTTTAATAGTTTAATTATATTTTTTGATATATATGAAAATAAAAAACGCGTAAGTTTTGCTACAGTTACACCTTCCGTTCACACTACCCCGAAGTTGGTGAGCCCTGAAAACGGAGTGTTTTGGAAACGCTAAAAAGGGTTATGGTTTTAAAACACTGCTGCTCAGTGTCATTACGGATGGGGGAAAACTGAGACATCTGAAAACGGAAGCGTGGTTGCAGACATTCTGATTGGGGAATTTTCCTTAAAATTAAGTTCAGTCTTGCACCCTTTCCTTGTTAGTTCAGACTTCACTTCATATATTGACATCACCCTGGCTATGTTGTTTTACTATCCTAACAATAAAATTAAAACATGATATAAGAACTGCCTATTTTATTTTGATAATAACTTAACAGACACTAAAAATGTTGAGGCGTTGTGTAGCTACATATTAATATTATCATCACTGTATGCATATTTATAACAAAAATCCTATACCATAACATAGCCTATAACATAACTGGCTCCTTTCATTTTCTTCGAAAAATACAAAACATACCCTGTCTCATTTGCTGAATATCCATTTTAATAATCAATAATGGCCATTATAAAAGTATACAGTGAGATGAAATCCAGCGGAAGATCCTTGATGAACTGTACGACGTGCCCTGCTCTCATCTGGGTATATGTGTTCAAAGCACCCACTGACTGCCTGGAGCTCAGACGTCTGCATGCACTACAGCGCATGCCAAAGACTGTGTGTGGCTACATGATGTGCATTTTCAGTGGTATAGTGTGGATGGAGAGCTGTTCAGAAACTCTAGGTGATATGACAGTGTGGACGTGGATCGTTTTCATTCTAAAATGCTGTTTTAAAACTAAAACATATTAGTGTAAACAGGGCCAAAGATGGCTAAGGTAAGGAAACAGAGGTATTTATGTGCATTTTGACTCATCATCTGGTGTATCATGTGATAGCTAATGGGGGACCAGTCGTGGTCAATCATAAGCATGTGATTTCGCTAAAATTTCGCCATGAAAGTAAAAGTGTAAGCAAGAAAGATGTCATTTATTTTGCTTTGATGTTGTTTGGTTAGAATAGATTTTAAAAGGTGTGCAGTCTTTGAACAGTCACAGTAATTCCATTCAAACCAATGTTGTTAATACTGGTAATTCTTTGACTGCATGTTTTTAGAAAAAAAAAAAATAAGTCTGAAAAATGATATATTCAAATAACAATTCTCACTGGTAAGGATTTGTTTTAGATTATTGTTTTATTATCATTTATTTTAAATGGTTTATGTGTTTTTTTGAAACGTTAATATCATGATTAATAAAATCACTAAATTTATTATTAATACAAATTAAAATTATTCAAATCTAAACAAGAATTTGCTGATGATAATAATTATGGTTAAAAATATAAAGCAATTCCATTTTTATAGTATCCATTTAACTGTCCCATTAAGAAAAACATTTTTGGATAGCATTTCTTAACTCCTAACGTCGCTAGTTAACACACTCAATGCATTTTTTTTTCCAAAACATCCCCTAATTTCTAAAATATCAACCTCTACCAAATGGCTGATATGACAGTTTATGGTAAAAGTACCTGAATTAATACATATATTATGAAAAGTCAAAGTGTAAGACCAATTTTTTTTAAAAACATAATCAAAATAAAACCTTCTTTAATACTAAATACACCTTTACAAGCCATAAAATATTTCAGATTCTCATTTAACATGTTAAATGTACGATAAAACCCAAAATCAAGTGCAACAGAATGATGTTTGTTTGATTTTTTTGTAAACCAACAATGCTGTGTGTGTAAACCATCATTTAAAACAGTCAATCTTTAAATGACTTTAACAGACATTATTTAAAACAGTCAAAATATGGTCAACCATTTGGTAGAGCAGGCAATTAAAGGGGTATAACAAAACATTGTAGAATTATGAATTAGTATTTTATAGTAATATTTTGAATTAAGTAGGTTGTCATTTTTAAAAAACGAGGAATACTGTAAAAAAGTATAACTTACAGTCATTACAGTTGAATCCAGAATATCCAAATGAACATCTGTTAAAGAAAATAAATAAATATGATGAAGCATCTTCACAGATACGAGACTGTTGGAATTTTGCCATGACACAAGGGGGCAGTATTTTCTCAAATACATATTATTTTGAAAACATTAGTTCACATTGTAACACAGAGGACAACTGGAATTACTAAAACATCTTGTTTAAAGTATGACTGTGAGTATTTGATTATTATTACTACTAAGTAGATCAAAAAAGCTTTTCAAAATTGTCCAAAGACAAGAATGAGGGTTGTTTAATAATTTTAGTGCAACTTTGATGAAAGATGATGATCCACTTTAAATGTTGAAAACTGCCATTTTTATGTCTTATAGGTTGCCCTATAAATTGACACCATGATTTTAAATGCCCTATATTCTCAAATGGACACACTAAAAAAAAATATTTTATGTTTTTTGGAGTGCCGTTAAATTTCTTTTGCATAAATTTAAAATAACGGCCGTTAAATTACAGAAATTTACCATAAAATAACACACGTTAAATTGCAGAAATTTACCAGCAATTTACTTGTAATTTAATTTCTGTTAATTTACAGTAAAGTTTGGTAATTTAAAGGGCACCTATTGTAAAAAATCTACTTTTCAAGCTGTTTGGACAGACATATGTGCATGTATGGTGTATAGACTGTCATATTGGAGTGATATAAGCACACCCAGTGCTTTTTTTTCAATTTAACAACATAAAAATCGGTGGACCAATTGGAGCGGTTTTCAAACCGACCGCAACTTTACGTAGGAGAGCGGTCCCCCCGCCCACCAATATTGATTGACAGGCACGTCATCATATCCTCAGTTTGTTGATTCACGTCCGTCATTATCAGCGTGAGTCGAAGCGATATCACTAAAGGAACACCCTAGCTCTATTTTTAGATGCAAGGCTCATTGGGCTCAACACAAGATCAATATTCTCCACATTATCGCTCTAATCGGAATTATTGGTTGTATCTTTAGGCAGGTTTGCAAACATGTGTACTTCTCATTGAGTCTACCTTATACTTCAGCCGTTTGCATTTCTCGCGATCCCAGAAGCTCCCTGTGATCTTAACTAGCATGCGTTTTAGAATTCTAAACATAGGTTTCTATCAGGGTACACTCAAGTCGACGGCTGGGCGCCGCGGACCGCTGCAGAAACCTATGTTTAGAATTCAAAATTGCGTGGCGCGACGATTCGGGACACATGTTTCTGCCGCGCCACAGAGAGTGTCTGGTGTGCCGTGTCACGGCTTCGAGCGGCACATCCGGTGCCTCAGTAAAAGTTAATTCAGTGTGCGTGGTTATTAGTTTCTGTGTACAAGCTCGACACTTGAAACTAGCACACAGTTGGCTGTAAAACTGTACAAAGACACAAATGATTTTGTACTCTCTGCTTGGTCTGTGTCCGAGTCGTACATGTACGACTGAATGCGGATCCTCTCCTGCTCCTCTCAAGTCTGCCTGTCTGTGTTGCGGGAAGCCGAAACTAGTCTACATGTGAAGCAACACACCCGTAAACCAACTGTGGACACGCCCCCAACATGACACTTTTTAACACATTATAATAAAAAAAATCTGAATTGTGTTTTAAACCTAAACTGGCACACTCAGAAGAACCATAATATTAATTTTAAATCATAAAAAATAGGTAAACGATGTGCCCTTTAACATCCATTATTTTATAGTAAATTTCTGTAATTTAACAGCTGTTATTTTATGGTAAATTTCTGTAATTCAACAGCTGTTATTTTATGGTAAATTTCTGTAATTCAACAGCTGTTATTTTATGGTAAATTTCTGTAATTCAACAGCTGTTATTTTATGGTAAATTTCTGTAATTTAACAGCTGTTATTTTATGGTAAATTTCTGTAATTTAACAGCTGTTATTTTATGGTAAATTTCTGTAATTTAACAGCTGTTATTTTATGGTAAATTTCTGTAATTTAACAGCTGTTATTTTATGGTAAATTTCTGTAATTTAACAGCTGTTATTTTATGGTAAATTTCTGTAATTTAACAGCTGTTATTTTATGGTAAATTTTTGTAATTTAACAGCTGTTATTTTATGGTAAATTTCTGTAATTTAATGGCCGTTATTTTACGGTTTTTTTTCCGGCACCTCAACTGCCGAAAAAAAAAAAAAAAGTAAAATAATGGATTTTTTTACAGTGCACATAAAAAGTTGACACCGATGTGTGTTATGAAAAAAGAATGAAATTCTACTCACGGCACACATTTATTTTCATGTGCTTTAGAGCCACTTGGGCAAGCTGTGAAAAAAAAAGCAGAAAATAAACTCAATCGATTGGAATCATGGAGAGATTGTAGAACAGTCAGAAAAAGAGAGTACATTATAAGCACTGATGTCACCAGCTCAGGATTAATATGTCTGTTACCATGGATGAAACCACGTCAAGCTCAAAGGTCAGCAATGATTATTATATGCAAACATAAACATACATGGTAGCTCATGTGATTTTTTTATGCAGTAATAAAAACTCACCACTGCAGCTTTTGACCTGGTAAGGACTGGGGACGTAACCAGTTACACAGGTACAGAAGGCAGACCCATCTTTAGTATTACACACTGTAGTTTCGGTATCACAAGGAGGAGGATTTTGGGCACACAGACTAGTTTCTAGAAATAGGCAATGATATGGAAAGAGAGCGCAGTATACATATATTAGGTATGTCATCATTTGAAACTAAAGGACTTTTAATGTCAACTAATATGTCCTAAAAAGCTACTAATGGACTACAAAAGCATTCATTGGTGTAATACTTTGGAAACTGAGATGTAGCTGAAAGTTGATGTATGGTTTGTTAGGACAAAAATTGGTGGAGATACAACTGTTTGAATATCTGGAATCTGATGGTTAAAAAAATCTAAATACTAAGAAAATCCCCTTTGAGGTTATGCGAATTAAGTTCTTAGCAATGCATATTACTAATAAAAAATTAAGTTTTGATATATTTACAGTAAGAAATTAGCTAAATATCTTCAAGGAACACAATCTTTCCTTAATATTCTAATGATTCTTGGCATGAAAGAAAAATCAATCATTGTTACTCAAACATTACAATGTTTTTTGGCTTTTAACTAATTCAGCATTTTTTTTATAATTATTTTTTGATGGTCATGTCAGTTTCTGAAATGTATTTTAAGAATTTCCCATTTAAAAAAACATAGCTGTATTGTGTAATCATATTTGAGGAATAAATATTAACTTTAAATTGAACTTTAACTCTGAAAACTGGACTGACACATTTTTAATTGCAATTCAATTGCAATTTACTAGAAAGTCTATGTTAAGCTGCTATGACACAACCTTGATTGAAAAAGCGCTATAGAAATAAAGATGAATTTAACTGAATAATCTTTTTGATACAGTATATAACCCCTATGATCCAAAAAGGGGTATAAACATTTCTAAAAATAGGGAACACAATTTTCATATATATATATATATATATATATATATATATATATATATATATATATATATTTCAACACATCTCTAACCATAATAGTTTTAATAACTCATCTCTAATAACTGATTTACTTTATCTTTGTCATGATGACAGTAAATAATATTTTACTACATAATTGTCAAGACAGTTCTATACAGCTTAAAGTGACATTTAAAGGCTTAACTAGGTTAATTAGGTTAACTAGGCAGGTTAGGGTAATTAGGCAAGTTATTGTATGACAGTGGTTTGTTCTGTAGACTATCGAAAAAATATATTGCTTACAGGGGCTAATAATTTTAAATTGTTTTTATTCTAGCCAAAATAAAACAAATAAGACTTTCTCCAGACAAAAAATATTATCAGACATACTGTGAAAATGTCCTTGCTCTGTTAAACATCATTTTGAAGATATATAATAAAAAATCAAAGGGGGGCTAATAATTCTGACTTATAAATATACAGTTGAAGTTAGAATTATTAACACTTGTGTTTTACAGTAAAATATAAATGGTGTATTTTTTCAAGACACTTACCCCTATATTGTGCACCAGCAAGTATCCCACAATTTGTGTTATTGCACTGTTGTATAGCAGTAGTTATGGCAGATGAAACCGATTCCTGGGTGACTGGAGAGTTGGGCTCAAAAAATGTGTTTACTGTGGCCACTACACTGCCAGGCCTGGAAACATTTACACCGATTAGGAAATTTTAATATAATCTTTTTAAGAGTTTTGTAAGAAATGTTTTAAAGAGCCACTTACGTCAATTTAATCACTGTACAGTTAATGTAGTTTTTCTGGTTACGCATGGCTCCATTTACCTGTGGTGAAAAATGAGGAGTGTTGATTTTTTATGGAATCAATCGAGGGCCATAAATACTTGCAAAATAAAAGAAAGTTTTACGAACAAAAAATCAAGTATTAGGCAAAAAATAAATAAATATATGCAAATCTCCAAAAATTGCAAAGTGAAAATTAAGTTTTGAGAAATAAAAATAAAATGAAATAGTGTATAGTGTCCCATTTGTGACGAAGCTAATGTTTGAACCAAACTAGCAGAAGTATTGAGCTTAGGGTATTGCCATGATATTGCAGCCCAAACCATCACTGATTCACCACCATGCTTCACTCTGGGCATACAACAGTCTGGGTGGTATTCTTCTTTGAGTTGAGGTGCACATTTAATTCTGCAGTGAGTTGGGCAGCTGTGGTTTTATGTTTTTTGGATACAATCCAGGAAAGCACCTGGACATCCCTTTGAGACAGCTTCCTCTTGTATACACAGTTACTCCTGTTGGATGTGGTCCTTCTTGGGGGTATGCTGAGATTACCCTGGTCACAGTCTCGGTCACAGACACGCCAACAAGATATGCACCAACATTTCTCTTTTTTTGAACACTGTCATGTCACCCATAATGTTGTGTGCATTGCAATGTTTTGATAATAGTAATTTTTAATAATGCCATACATTTATATAGTGCTTTTCTGGACACTCAAAATGCTTTACACATTAGGGGGAATCTTCTCATCCACCACCAGTGTGCAGCATCCACCTGGATGACGCGATGGCAGCCATATTGCGCCAGACCGCACACCACACACCAGCTGATTGGTGGAGAGGAGACAGAGTAACAAAGCCAATTATGATATGGGGATGGTTAGGAGGCCCTGACAGACAAAGGCCAGTTGGCAGATTTGGCCAGGATGTCGAGGTTAAACCTCTACTCTTTTTCAAAGGACTTTTTAATGACCAAAGAGAGTCGGGACCTCGGTTTAACATCTCATCCGAATGACGGCGCTCACTGAGCAGTATAGAGTCCCCGTCACTATACTGGGGCATTAGGACCCACACAGACCACAGGTTGGGCGCCCCCTGCTGGTCTCACTAACACCACTTCCTGCAGCAACCTAGTTTTCCCATGTGGTCTCCCATCCAGGTACTGACCGGGCACAACCCTGCTTAGCTTCAGTGGGTGACCATGTGAGAGTTGCATAGAGCTAGCTGCCAGCTAGTATAGCATTAAGCGTGTTTTAAGCAAAACTATGCTATTACTCTGCTAATTCAACCTCCACACTCTGCTCTTACTGGTGGAATGTGCAGTCAATGAAGATTAGCCACCGGGCTGGTCAAATTTAGCTATGAAACCTCCAACAATAAATTGACATTGTCCCACCCATGTATATATCTTTCCATATTTACAAATATTATCACAAATATTACATACTGACTTATTTTAAACTTTGTAAGTAATGTAAGTTTGTGACCTACCGCAGCCATGATCTCATTTGCAATTCCCTGAAATTGAGGTGACTTGGGATCATTCATGGCATCATCAAAAGTGCGGTTCACTCGTAGTGAACTAGCAAAGGTTTTAGCTGGGAAAAGAAAAAAAGTTACACTCACTCTTTTGTATTAAGTTCCTTTCATTATTCCTAAAAATCACTTTAATAAAATGAGTGATGTTATGCAACTTAAAATAAGAGCGATTCAGTCTGATGACCCTATGTGAGAACAAATAGGACAAGTGAATGAAAGAGGCTTGGCAACAGGTACTTACTTTCCACACAAATATTATTTAAAAGAACAGTTCCAGCCAAGCACTGGCAGACAGAGTTCACACAGACACTGAGTGATGGGCAGGGCACTGTAGGACAAGTACCTAAAAGGGAATAAGGAATATAACTCAGTGTTTATGAATGGGGAAAGTATTAAAGCCATTTGTCAACATTTACATTGCATGCACATTATATTCGAGACCTACACAACATTCAAACACACCTGATGTGGTGGTGTTAGTTGGGTTAGTAGTAGATACGATGGGTCCAGTTGTTGAGTTGGTTATGGGTGGTAGAGTAGTATTCCCTGGAGTAGATTGTGGTGGTGTGGTAGCATTTACTGTGGTATTGCTCCCTGGTGTAGTAATGGGTGGAGTAGTAGCATTTACTGTGGTATTGCTCCCTGGTGTAGTAACGGGTGGTGTTGTCGCATTTACTGTGGTATTGCTCCCTGGTGTAGTAATAGGTGGTGTTGTCGCATTTACTGTTGTGTTGCTCCCTGGTGTAGTAATAGGTGGTGTGGTAGCATTTACTGTTGTGTTGCTCCCTGGTGTAGTAATGGGTGGTGTGGTAGCATTTACTGTTGTGTTGCTCCCTGTTGTAGTAATGGGAGGTGTTGTAGCATTTACTGTGGAATTGTTTCCGGGTGTAGTAATGTGTGGTGTAGGAGCATTTACTGTTGTATTGCTCCCTGTTGTAGTTATGGAGGGTGTAGTAGCATTTACTGTTGTATTGCTCCCTGGTGTAGTTATGGAGGGTGTAGTAGCATTTACTGTGGTATTGCTTCCTGGTGTGCTAGTAAGTGGTGTAGTAGCATGTACTGTTGTGTTGCTCCCTGGTGCAGTAATTTGTGGTGTAGTAGCATTTATTGTGGTATTGCTTCCTGGTGTAGTTATGGGTGTTGTTGTTGCATTTACTGTGGTATGGTTCCCGGGTGTAGTTATGGGTGGTGGTGTTGTTGCATTTACTGTGGTATGGTTCCTTGGTGTGGTTATTGGTGGTGTTGTAACATTTACTGTTGTGTTGCTCCCTGGTGTAGTAATGTGTGGTGTAGTAGCATTCACTGTGGTATTGTTCCCTGTTGTAGTTATGGGTGATGTAGTTGCATTTACTGTGGTATGGTTCCAGGGTGTAGTTATGGGTGGTGTTGTAGCATTTACTGTTGCATCGCTCCCTGGTGTAGTACTGTGTGGTGTAGTAGCATTTACTGTGGCATTGTTCGTTGTTGTACTCATGTGTGGTGTAGTAGCATTTACTGTTGTATTGCTCCCTGGTGTAGTTATAGGTGGTGTAGTAGCATTTATTAGTGTGGTCATAGATGGTGTGGTGGCATTTACTGTGGCATTGTTTTCTAGAGTAGTTAAAGGATGTGTAGTAGCATTCACTGGCGTAGTCATGGATGGTGCAGAAGTTTTACCTGTTGTATTGTTCTCTGATGTAGTTAAGGGTTGTGTAGTAGCAATTACTGGTGTAGTCATGGATGGTGCAGTAGCGTTTCCTGTTGTATTGCTTTCTGGTGTAGTAAAGGAGGGTATAGTAGAATTCACTGGTGTAGTCATGGGTGGTCTAGAAGCACTCTCCGTTGTATCATTCCCTGGTGTAATTAAGGGTTGTGTAGTAGCATTTACTGGTGTAGTCATGGGTGGTGCAGTAGCGTTGCCTGTTGTATTGCTTCCTGATGTAGTAAAGGGTGGTGTAGTAGCATTTACTGGTGTAGTAAGGGCTGGTACAGTAGAATCCCCTGTTGTAAAGTTCCCTGGTGTAGTGATGGGTGGTGTGGTAGCGTTTCCTGTTGTGTTGTTCTCTGGTGTTGGTAAGTGTGTGGCTGAGGGTGACGTCGTAGCATAGTTTGCAGTTGTATCGTTACCTGAAGTGGTTTGCGCAGTAATTGTGACATTGCTTGGTGTTGTAATTGATGGAGCAGTGGTGTAGCCTGGTGTGTTATTGGGAGGAGTTGTGTAATTGCCACTTGTAGTGTGGGGTGGAGTTGGCTCAGGGAAATGAGTAGTTGTGTTGTCCCCTGGTGCAGTTACAGGATTGGCTGTTGCATTCCCCGCTGTAGGTTCAAGTGGAGTTGTGGTGTTGGCTACAGGTGCAGGTGAAGTTGTGGCATTTCCTGGTGTACTCACTGATGAGCTTGTAGCATTAACTAGGGAAGTTGTGGATGAGCTTGAAATGCTGTCTTGAGTAGACGAGAGTAGAGAAGTGACATCACCACGACGTGTTGTCAACAAAGCTGAAGTTGTAGCATTGTTTGGGAATGCTGTATTTGTATTCCCAGATGGAATGCTTGTTGCTGTTGGCCACAAATACATAATTAGGAACACAAATAATGATTACAGCATGAGGACATACGTGTTAGTTCACCCAAAAGCAAAAATTCTGTTATAATCTACTCACCCTTGTCCTGTTCTAACCCCCCTGAGACCTTCATTCATCTTCACAAATGAAGATATTTTAGATTAGAGCTCTTAGAGCTCTCTCAACATCCATAGAAAGTTATTGTCATGGGATTATACAAAGTTCAGAAAAAGAAGGAAATGCCATGTCAATGCAGACCTGGCTTCAGTGCTTTGACTGTAATCACAGGAACCTCCAAGAACAAATTTGTTAATGGGCACCAATTTTACCCCTTTTTCAAGATTTAAGAGAAGTCTTTTGTGTCTCCAGAACGTGTCTGTAAAGTTTCAGCTCAAAACACCCATCAGATTATTTATTATACCTTTCAGAAGTTTGTAATTTTCAGCTCTGAGCATCTTGTAGCTGTTTTTGTTGCCTGTGCCTTTAATGCTAGTTCTCCCAACCCACCGTTCCCATGTGCCTGTCAAAGTGTGCCTCAATCTCCGCCTCAGCTGCTTCAGATAAACAGCACAGTGACAGACATGAAGGAAGCAGATCTCACACACACATAGACATCTGTTATGTTAATGTGCAAAATAAATCTGATTTACATCCATAACCCGGGATTGAAGAGTCTTTTTTTATAATTGTACTGACACTGCAGCTGTGGTGATAAAGTAAAAATGGTAAAATCGCTGTACTTCATTACAAACATGCACTGTTTTAAAAACGTTTCAAACTTGTAAAACTCATTCTTGATCACATTTAATAATGACTGATGATCACAGAGAGCTGAACAGATCTTTTAATCCCAGTTGCTTTGAGCACACCCTGTCTGGTTGATATGATTATACACGTTACTGTGGAGACATGTTAATACATGCTGTCAATCAATTCAGTGGGCAGGGAAACCACACTCCTACGTCACGTTGCGGTGGGCCTCAAAATGGAAGTGACTTGGATCTTATTTTAATGTCCGCAAATTTAAAAAAGAGATTTTGTGTTTCTGTCACTCCAATATGAATCTGAACACACTATACCTACACACAGTTCTGTCCATCAGTGTTCAAAAAATGATTTTCATCATAGGAGCCCTTTAAAAACAACTTTGTTTGCCCAAGTGTTTTGTATCAGATCAGGGTGTGTGTCTACTATGGGCAATACTAGTGGCAATACTAGTGGCAATATATAGTGCACCTTGACAATGAGAAAAATAGAATTTTATTAACAGTTTTTTGGCACGCAATTGTGTTTTTAGAGATTCAAATGATTACAGCTGAACTACTGAAGTCACATGGAATATTTGGACAATGTTTTCAGTTCCTTTTCTGGACTTTAAATGTCTCGAGAACATTGGGAGGATGAGGGAGCACTTGGATTTCATCTGAAATATTTTAATTTGTGTTCTGATGAATGAAAGTCTCAGGGGATTGGTTTATTAATTATTAATATCATTGTCGTATTTTGATAAACTAACATTTAACCAATATAAAAGAAAAATCTCTGTCTACCCTAACATTAAAACCAGTAGAGACACTAACTTTGTTGTTTTTGCACTGTGTGTATTTAGTGACAAACTGAAAGGAGGGTCCAGGGGCCCCCCTCAAAACACAGAGCACCAGGCAATTGCCCCTTTTTACATCTGTGTGCAGCATGGCCAATCTGGTGACGTGAGACACATGCACTAGATGATATCTTTGACAATTTAATTGTTTCTACCAAAAATGTTCTGTTGTATTGCTGTTCTAGCTGAGTGCTTGTTTTGGGGTGTGTCAAGTCTAACAAAAGTGCAATAATTATTATAATTCCATCAATGCCTGACATAGGATTCCTTAACCTTCTCAAAAACTTTTAACAGAAGTGTGACATTTTTAAAAGAAACTACATTTTTAAAAGTAAACACAAGTTAATTTGAGGACCACTGCCCTGCAGTGTTTAGTTCTGACACAAATTATACACACATTAACTGGCTAATCAGGGTAAGTGTTTTGGAGCTTGTTGGAGCTAAACTCTGCAGCACAATGGCCCTCCAGGAGCAGGATTAGACACTCCTGATCACTCTCATTGACTCATTATTATCATGCATTAACAGGGGTCGCCACAGCGGAACAAACCACCAATAACTCTGCTTTACTGGTAGATGTTTTATCCTTCCTGCCGCAACCCAGCCCTAAGAGAAACACCCATACGCTCTCTCATTCACACATACATACTCACACATTATTCCCAATGTAGTTTATCTAATTCACCTTTGCCATATGTCTTTGGCCATTTACTGTTTACCATTTCCAATTACTGCTTATAATTACAAGTATAACTTGATTTTGTGATTTGGCTCATATTCGGTTTCTTTACATAGAAAAGGCAGGATTTATGCAACCCAGGCAGCACAACCCATTCTGATTACGTACCCCTATATACATTTCTGAAGAGAGCAAAATACGTCCCAGGACCTACATTTTTTAGCAGTTTATGTTTTCGCGAATCCACCAGAGGCTGCTGTGTACGCTTTTTAGATCTCAAATTTCTCTCACACGTGCCAATCATGCCTGCTGTACTCACATAAATCCACTAGAGGATGCTGTCGACTGACTGATTTACTGACTGACCAACCGACCGATCCCCCCACCCTACCACTTCACTTAACCCAACCAACAGCATTTTAAAAAAGCACCTATTGACCCACTCACCCCCTTCCCTAAACCTAATCGCAATTTTTAAAAAGCAAACCAGAAAAAGAAAAGCCCCCTGATTTTTACCACATTTTCAAATTTTACCACATCCTCATCCTGTTATTTACTTGTTTATTTTATTTTTTGGCTTTTGTTTTTGCCAAACAAAAACTTTCTGGAACCGTTCTTCACCAGACTCAACCCCATTGCCGTGATCAACTCACACTCTGGTCAACAAGCTCTGTGTCTCAAGTCTACCGACTTACGTGTCGAGCTACCAGACAAACTGGTAACAGTGGAAAAGCCGTCAATATGGAAATAAGTGGTCAGCTGGTAAGCGAGAAAAGGAACGGCATCATACCGCCTCGTAGCATTCATTTTAAAGATGAAATGCACCATACATACTGTAGCTCTGGTTACATAATTTGCACTCTCCATAAACATATGAAACGTATCTACCGGCAATCTCCAAAAACGGCTATGTTTTCAGAATGAGCCTGTGTTAAATTTATGATGTATTCCTCAAAATTTTGGGTCAATCTGTGCTTTTTAAAATACTAATGGTTGGGTTTAGGGAAGGGGGAGGGTGGGTCAGTCGATCGGTCAGTCAGTCAAACAGTCAGTCAACAGTGGCCTCTTGTGGGTTTACGAGAGAACAGCAGGCACGAATGGCACTCGTGAGAGAAATATAAATTCTGAAAAAGCGTACACAGCGGCCTCTCGTGGATTCACAAATACAAAAACTGCAAGAAAACATAGCGCCTGGGATGATCTTCAGAAAAGTATATAGAGGTACAATTCAGAATGAGCCCGGGCTGACTATATGGGTTCACACACAAAATGTGTTTGTCCATTCCAATGTGCTACTTTTTCCATTTCTTTTCAAATAAACATGCTTGACAAACATGCAGTACGTTATGCTTAGGTCTCACATGCTGCACAAATGAGCTTTTTACATCTTTACTTTCAATGCATTTGTTTCAGCAGGGGTGTCCATCCCAGCTCCTGGAATGTCATTGTCCTACAGAATTAGAATGAACAAACTTGGCTAGAAGTTTCTGAAGAGTCTGAAGACCTTGATTAATTGGTTTAGCTGTCTTTAATTAGGGCAGGAAATAAACTCTGCAAGACGGTGGCCCTTCAGGAACAGGTTTGGGCACCACTGGTTTATAGCGTGCTATTAGCAACAGATTGACTATCACTATGGAAATGACCATGTGAAAGTAAGCATTCACCAACAAATATTTGAATTAAGCTGTAGATCTTTTTTTTTCAAAGACAGAAGCTCTTTATAATAAAATCTTCAAATAAGGTGTGCTAATGTTTATTTAGGACTTTAAGTTATAGTTCCTCCACTTAAATGCTTAAAGCCCATCCTCACATCATTAAATAAACAAAGGAGTGTGAATCCAGTATTAAAACCAATATGAGAGGAGATTTTATTATTGTCCAAGCAACTGAATTTTTAAAAAATATATTTAATATATTTGATAGCACTTTAATTCACACCATATAATACTGCCTTATTACCTGCCTATTATTAAGATATTATCAGTTTATTAGCACCTATAATGTATAATCTTATTTTACATCCTAACCCTACCCAATACCTAAATTCAACTACTACTGTACTTTACTAACTATTAAAGGGGTGGTCCAGAGTGTATTTTTAAGGCTTGGTTGTGTTTATAAGATGCAAAGCAATGTGTGCTCATGCTTCATTTGTAAAAAATCATGTTATTTTTCATATATCTTTGATTATATACAGCTACTCAGCTAACATGAAAACGACTGTCCTAGTTCCTCCGAAAACCCACCCTCAAAAGGCTCTGATTGGTCAGCTAACATAATATGCTGTGTCAGTCAGAGTAGCGGTTAGCCGTATCAGTTTGAGCCTGAATCAGACAGAAAATGAAACAGAGGACACAACTAAACCTCACGCCTGTCCTCTAAAATACATTCTGACAAGTGTCTTTCACATGTTTTCAGAATAAGCATGTGTGAGTAATATAAAATGTTCAAATATCTTTTGTGAGTTAGTTGTTTGAGATGTAGAATGCAGGGAAAGTGTCCGCATAGAGAGACACTGCAGTGATGTTGAAGATTGTGCAGGCCTGTAGACAGCCTGATAAAAAGAGTGGTTCTTTTTTCTTAAAAAGTGGACCCTTTGGCAGTTATTCGCCTTATTTTCTATTTAATCATGTTAAAAAACTGCATTTTACTGACATTTTAAGCACTATTTTTTGCTGAATAAGCTTGTTGGATGGTCATCACAACCAACCACACTTTCTGATGTGTTAAAAACATTTTCTAAAGATTTAGAATAAAGAAATATAAGAACTATAATTATTTTTTTTAATTCAAATGTATTACAATACATAGCATTAGTTAAAAATAGGAATCGGTTTTTAATTAAAACTAGCCTATTGTCATGTATTAGGCAAATAACAAACTGGCCAGCACATTCCACTTTACTGAAACAGCAACACAAGATTTCTCTTGGTCTTAAAGCCTTCTTCAGTGGGTTATTTTCACAATTTATTATGGAATAGCTGTAAAAATAGGACAAATTAGGTCATGTATGAAAACAATTCTGGACCTTTGTCAGTGAGTCTTTCAAACCACCCGAACCTCCCCTGGCTACAGGCCTGTTGTGGTTGTTTATAGGGATTTGAGGGATAAATATGAAATTGTAGCTAAATTGTTAATGGTGCCAAACAGCATTTCCAGTTGTTTACATCCTTGTTTACGTCCTTGCTACAAAATATCATTAACGCTAGAAACTGATAGATACATTTTAGCAAATAAAAATACTTACAGGTTGTGGCTCACAATCCATAGCTGCTTCTATTATGGTTAGAGCTGCCCCTTCTTTGAGGAGTTTTTAGCCGAATCCAGTACTGAACTGGGAGAGATTCTGGAAGCCGTCCTTTGTCAAATGCTAGCTATATATTTTTTATAATTCTCTGGAACATTAAAATTAAATTGTAAGCACCTCTCTTATTATGTCATGTCCTTTGGAAGGCCAAATACAGAAACAGAACGAGCTCTGTGGAAATAGCAGCGTTTGGACACCATTTTAGTTTTCTCTGCTACTTTACAGCGCCTCTGGCCACGCCCCTTTGTTGCACAGGGTGTATGCGTGTGGTGAATACGTGTAACCTGATAGCATATGATATTGTAGTGGACCACCCCTTTAATTGAGCTTAAAGTCTTAGTTAATGGTTTGTTAATAGTGTGAATTGTAAATTAAAATACAGTGTGTGCTGGAAGCAGTTAATGTGACCTTACCAACAGTCGTGGCGGGAGCTCCAATGGGTGAGTTTGTGGCATTTGCATCTATCTCTATTACAGCTGTGAAAACACAAACAAAATGGTATGAACAACAGATATACAACAAAAGCATACAATCTAAGACACAAAATTCAATTGTCAGTCAGTTTCCTGTAAGTAAGGTCTTCTTATAATCCAATCAGGCACACCCTGTTAATAATTCAGCGGTCAATAAGGAACTATTTACTGTCATACACAAAGTGTGCATCACATCCTGACAGTTATTTCATTATTTTCCAAGAACAAACAGTCACACGGCGTGACTGCCACCTGCAGTTATATGCTGCCTCAGTTAATACCTAGCAACCACAAACAAAAGAACAATACATGACAAGGAAAAGTGAACTCCTGAACACACACACACAGCTGTCATGCTTTTATTGCTTGCTTTCAAAATGGAGTCAGAAATCCGAGTGCAGACATAGAAAGAAAGTTATAAAGAAATGAGGACTATTAGGCTATTTGCATAACTTCTCGGTTATATATTAAGCCGTTTTTCCACACACCTAAATGGTCACACAGACCTCTTGATTCACAGTTTACCCAGCAATAAAGTCACATTCATTCACGCTTAATGGAGAAGAAAAGGTCAATAAAATGGAACAGATATAGGCTCTAATTATTTGTTTAAAAACCATTTAGGCCTGATTAATCAATCAACAGTGTGGTTTCCATTTGAAGTTAACACTTTAAATTACATAAAAAGGAAAATAATCATTTAAAAGCAAAGAATAATTATTTAATTTGTCCCATACGTACAGGAGAACACAATTGGCACTTTATGGAAAACTACCACAAATTATAAATAAAATCTGAATGAATTTAATAGTGATAATAAATAATTTACTATTACTAAAATGAAAGATACTGCAAATGGGGAAACCCCTGTAGCCCCCCTCATAATAAATGACAAATAATTAATTCATGTGATCATGCATTACATGATGGACGACTTATGTTTGGTAACATAATCTTATTTTGGGAGGTTATTTAACCAAATCATTTGGATGATAGACTTTGGCTCAACAACGTGTTAAATGTGTGCACTAAGACTGGTTCACTGGTTTGTCCAATGCCAAGTAAAATGATCTGTTGTGATGTAGACAGAGGAGCTTTACACTGTAGATCAAATAATTTTTTTGATATATGTGTTTCAATTAAAGCTTATTGACAATTCTTCTTATCATGCATACAAAATGCACTCATATAAGCATTCCTGAGCACATGTTAAGATTTTATGTGCATATTTGTGTTTACATTCAGCTTTTTTTTATGGAATATCCCTAGATTGCTATTAAAAATGTGAATGGAGTAAAGCACAAAGTGGTGGCCAAAATTCAAAGAACACTTGGCATAGTTTTCTGTTGTTTCTGGTGATTTGGCTATTACACAACCCAGGCTCATTCTGAAATAATACCCCTGTGTATACATTTCTGGAGAGAATGAAATACATCCCAGGAGCTACTTTTTTTGCAGTTTCTGTTTTTTAGATCTGAAATTTCTCTCGCGAGTGCCATACACACTTGCTGTTCTCACATAAATCCACCAGAGGTAGCTGTTGACTGACTCACTGACTGACTGACCAACCGACCGATCCCCCACAGCTCCCCCCACCCCCTTCCCTAAACACAACCAATAGTATTTTCAAAAGCACCGATTGACTCGCCCACCACCTTCCCTAAACCTAACCGCAATGTTTTGAAAAGCAATCCAGAAAAAGAAAAGCCCCCTAATTTTTACCATGTTTTCAGATTTTAACACATACTCACCCTGTTTTTTACTTGTTTATTAAATTTTTTTTGCCTTCTGTTTCTTACTCCCTTTCTGAAACCGTTCCTTACCAGACTCTGCATCTCAAGTCCGCCAATGTTTGTGTCGAGCTACTGGACAAACTGGTAACAGCGGGAAACCTGTCCACATGCAGGTAAGTGGTCATCTGGTTAGCGAGAAAAGGTGTCATACCGCCCTATAGCGTACGTTTAAAAGAGGAAATTCAATGGATCAGGGTGGGGCCAAGTAGGAGCGCTCACTCTGATTCCCCGAGCTCTGTGAGCATTGTGGAAATACCAAATTGACCCAAAACAAATGATTACAATTGGCTTAAGATTGGCAAGGAAAATTCGGAACATGCATCAACCTGCAGAACTTGGGAGTTCGAAATGCAGCCATACGTAGCTCTGGCTACATAATTCACAATTTCCAGAAACGTTTATAGGGCTACGTTTTCAGAATGAGCTTATGTTGCAACTACAACACACATAAAATTAATAAAATACCTACAAAGTCATACTTATGCTCTTTAATCAATATAACAGAGCCATCATATGGAGATTTAGGTAATTGTCCTAACAATTATTAATGTAAATGAAACTTGCCACCTTAGCTAATGTACACTGCAAAAAATTAGTCAAAGATGATTCCTTGGATTTACTCAATTTTTTTACGTTAAGTGGTTGTAAACAATTTATTTGGGCTGAATTTAAACAAACAAATTAAGTTGAACATTGCTCAATTTAATTTGTTTGTTTAAATTCAATACAAATAAATAGTTTGCAACAGTTTTGCATGCAACACTTTTTTCAGTGTACCTTATAAAAATCTAGCAAATAAAAGTGATTTGAAGCAAAAATAATTACCCTGAAACAAAGCAGTCAAATGTTAGTACTGTATATTCTTTGAACGTCAGACAGGTTTAATGAATCTACATATCATTATAGGTCATGTATCAAAGAATGCCTGTTTAATGAATGATGATACATGTCGATTCGTTGAAGTAGCTGTAATCGTCATTTCCAGTGGATTTAAGAAAACTATTATTTACCTATAGATCAGGGCCAGACAGAATCTGCGGACATTTTTTGCTATTTCTGCAGAGAATTTTGAAAAAATCTGCAGACTTAAGCAGGAATTATTTTGGGAGCATCGTAACTAATCTTAATATATGAAATAAACAAAATAATAGCTTTTTAACTTTTATTTAATGCATATCCTTCTAGTTCCACTTATTTGGTAAATAAAGTAAGTCCTCGTATAATATATCTACTAAAAGACAGAAAATATTACTTTATAAACTGTATTGTAAATAAATCATATGAGCATTTTCATATCAATCAATAATATTAGTAAAATTAATTTAAACTGCATAAATATATAAATTTACACGCATTTACACAAGTAAATAAATGATTGGCTAAAAATCTGCAGAAATCTGCGGATTTCAGCATGCGCAGATCCCGTGTGGGCCTACCCATAGGTTAAAATTCTGTCATCATTTGGAAACCAGTTATTATTGACTTCTGTAGTATTTTTTTACTATGGATGTCAATGGCTTCCGGTTACTAACATTAGTACTATTTGTGGGTGCTTAAATTTTAGGTGAAGTATCCCTTTAAGGGGTACATCTGTTTCTGTTTTTAGTTTAAGGTCAAATGTGAAAATATAACTGATACTCCTGAAAATGGTGCGCATGCATACATATATTTATAATATTAAATGTTGTGTATGCTTGAAAAATAATTGTATTCCACATTTATTTCTTAAGTATAACATTATAAACTATTAATAAAGCGCTATTAATAATGCACTATTATTAAAGCATACTACAAATCACATGTAACCTAATTTGAGGTAAAAATAACACCCTCTAAAAAAACAATAATGCTTGATCTTGCATTATTGTATTAAACAGTGGCATTAATGAAGCATCTTGTGTGTTTTCTCAAGGGCAGTGCATGATTTAGGGTGATTAGCCTACTACTTGCTAATCCTTTCCAGACACAAAAGAGATGAGTGGGTTATGTAAGGTCCAGTTCCTGCTCAAAGCATCACCAGAAAACTAAAGCTGAACTAGGAATGAGGCTCTCTGGGTCAAAGAGCACATAAGGCTTCACTTCTGACCAGAGCAGAGGTCAGGTCACTGATGATCGGACTGGAATTTGAACTTTCGACAAAAATCTCTTCTAAATAAGGTAGTAGTTCTCCAGACAGCAAAGGTTTTAAACGTTTAATTGTTTCATGTTGATTTGAACAAGTAACATTAATGTAAATGTAAAAAAGTAAATCTAAAAAAGTTAGAGCAATCTAATATCAAATGGGTCATATGCATGGCTTGACATGAACTTTTTTGATTATCAGTCATTGGCTAGTAGTTTTCCAATGTTATTAACCACTCACCATTTTCACTAGCCGCAATTTTGTTGTTGCGAAAATATATTTGCATAAATTTGCCGTTGACATCCTAAAATTACTCGATTTAAATTATGTGTTATGTCCACATGCCTTCTTTTTTATTTTACATGACTTTTCAGGCCTCAACGCTAAGGATTTACCTTTTTTCTCTGGCCACATTAAACTAATTATTTATTAATAATACTAAATTACCATTATTAATACTATAAATTAAAAAAATGTGTCAAATAAAGCTGTGTACGTGAACTTTTTATTCAACAAAAATGTTCTTAAAAAACAACTGATATAAAAAAATATATTCTCATTTATCTAAAACTATATACAGTAGTTTTTTCCAGACTAAAGGTCCCAGATCATCAGGTAACTATAGATAAATAATCTCCTATTAAAGCAATGTTATTATAAAGGATGATAGTTAAATCATATTAACAAATAAATATAAATAAATAACCGCAAGTAAAAAAAAGAAGGTAAAAAACATTCTGCGTGCGATAGTGAAAGGATGATCTCGTGCACAGTTAACGCCCAGTAATAATCTGTTCAAAGAATCTTAAAAGTGAAAGCGGCAACAGCTGTTGCATACAAAAAATCTGGAACTCTCTTGAAAGCAGCAGGACTTCTATTTCAAAGAGAAACGATCACACCAGTTGCGTTTCCAGGCCCTGTTGTTTTGCGCAAGGAAACGAGAGCTTTTAAGCACTTGCGCACATCACATCAGCTGTTCTTCGCTCACGATGTCACCGTGCACCTGATGATGCTCTCATTCAGTATTCACCCGCTTTCTTTTGCTCGCACAAACAGTTATTAATCGTGCTGCTTTTCGGTTCTAAGAACACATGTGCATGCATATTGACAAACGATATTAAACTAAAATTCTAGTCTTTAGGGACTAGGCAGTTCTGGCAATTTAAAATGTATTTTCAATCAGCCAAAGTGGCTAGCAGGGAAGCCTGTCTAACCCCCCACAGCTGAAATCTACCCACATTTGGCAGGATGGCGGGTGTTAATATCAAGCCCTTGTCATATGTACTCGTAATAAAATAGTAAAAATAATATTGTTTATTTTATTTTATAGATATATTTAACATCCACGGATTTACTAAAATAATATCAAATAAAATAAAATAACATAATATAACTATATATAATTGTTATTATATTTTAATTATTTAATTACATAATAACACACCTATAAAACTTACATTTAAAAAAAGAAGACGAAAAACCTATAGCAGCATTCAAATGATACTACAATTCAATACAATACAATACAATACAATACAATACAATACAATACAATACAATACAATACAATACAATACATGAAAATATTCACTAAACAAAAAAAAAAACCAACAACAACAAAAAATTCATTAAAAACTAAATAACTAAATTAAAACCAAATGATCAGCTTTGTTTTAGAACATTATTATAACAACAGGTATTATAAAGTGTTCTTAATATATCAAAACATTAGAGGGTAAAGCTACAGTCAACACAATGAGCCTTCAATTCATTGGGTCATTCAAGAATTCTGCTACACACTCATAGTAAGCATTCATTCCGGTGAAAGGAAATGAAGCTGCTTCTATTCTGTTACCAGAGGAGCTGATGTCTCAACACTCTGTCCTCCAACCAAATTCCACTACTGATACATACAGTAGGACCTCTATTTCTGAATATGTGTGTGTGGTAGGAATAAAATGCCCTTGAAACTTGTCTCACTACCTCTCACACAGAAACACACCTATTAAATTTGCAAACCATGTGTCGTTAAGTTTAACTGTGAGATTAAATATTATTTAAGAACTATTTCAATGTTATGAATTAAGTTCAATGTATGAATTTAAAGTCTTATAACACCAGTTTTAATTGAAATCTATTAGTTGTATACTTCATTTGACTAACTGGAAATCTTTATAGTATTTAGATGTTGTTCTTTTTTACTTTGGATAAAAGTGTCTGCCGAATTAAACTGAAATGACACTGAAATCACCATGAAAATGTAAGTACACTATAAAAATATGTACTTTTTTTAATTGGTGTTGATGATAGAAACATTCATTCTACAAAAAAACCTTTTTAAGTATTCTGAAAAAAAATATTAGATTATAAAGATGCTCTTCACACTATGGATTAAAAAGAAAACATTTGGTCACACTTTATTTCAATGTGTCTTTGTTACAGTGTAACTAACTATTAATTTAAGTACTGAGAGCCATTAAATAATTGCACATACTTACTATTTTTAGTATTAGAATGTAGGGTTTGTATGTAATTATGCATAATTAAGCACAAGTACACAGAATGTGTAATAGGGACACCTTAAAATAAAAGGTAACACTTTATTTTGATGGTCCATTTGAGTATTAGTAGACTGTCTGCTTAATATCTGTTGATACTGCTCCTTTAACAGACATTTAACTGACTATAAGAAAGTACATGTCAACTTAAGCCTAACCTCAACCCTTACCCCAACCTAACAGTCTACTTATAATCTAATGAGAATTAGTTGGCATGTAGATGCAATGTAACTTAAATTCAACAAACGGACCATTAAAATAAAGTGTGACCACATTAAAAAGTGTTACCAAACATTTCACTTAAAGGTTCTTTGGGGAACCAAAAATGGTTCTTCTATAGCATCCCAGTTTGTTAAACCCCTTTTTGGTGGTTCTTTGCTTCTTAACTTTTAAAAAAAGTTTATAAAGCCAATAATACGTCCTCATAACAAATGCACATAGAGGCAAAAGTGTGTCACAAGGATAAAATAAGATGAGTGTGTGTGTGAAAGTGAGTGAGAGAGAGAGAGTGAAATGTGTGGGTTGATGGGCAGATCTGACATGCCCTTAGGCTGCAGTCTCCTGTGCTGTTTCAAAGCAGAAAACTTGATGCCAGGCGGCAAAAAAAGAACAAGAAAATGACAACTGTGAACTGCTTTCACCTCCAACTCCCACAGATCAACACACACTCATATCCATCATCATCCATCCCCAAAACACAACACAAAATCATTTCTCTGTTAAATCATTTCCTCATTTCACTCCATGGCTCTAATAATCCTTTGTTAAGTCAGAAAATAGATAAGGGGTGTTTATGTGAGTCAATAGACAGATATGAGTGTCGGTTTTCAAACAAGTTGTTAAATGTACTTTAATTACGATTATATTCCCCTATCTCATTTGAGGTTTGAGCCTAATGTGTTTTTGCTATGCAGTGTCAACAGTAATATTTGAACTAGCACAGGACTGTAGATAATAAATATATTTATAACACAGCTCTGTGAAATTTTTGATTCTGATAGGTTGATCACAATATTCTAAGATTAAATTCAGGCTCATCCGGGTACTACTAATCATCCAGACCATTAGTAAATATATTCAGCTCCATGCGGGCTGCGAAAATAACCAGCTAGAAAAACATCATTCCTTCCATTCTCTGGAATACTTGGTTCTGACTGATCAGTCGGGACATTCCAAGGTATGTTTTTTGCCAGATAACTAATAGCACAGGCTCATCTGAATACTTAAGAGTCATCTTGACCATCAGTGATTACATTCACATCCATATTTATCTGCTTGTCTGTCTAGCCACTCCTTAAACTGTTTGGCGCCACCTTGTGACTGAATAATACACAGGTTAGTGTTTGCTCCATTTAGTTGTTTTCGTTTCGTTTTGTTTCGTCAGCTTTGCATGTAATTTAAATGATTACTAAACTATTATGCCTATTTTTTTTTACATTTTGTGAAAAGTAGCCATGTAATAAGTGGAATAAAGTACATCCAGGCAATTGTTTTCATAAATTCCGCTTCATATCAGGCAGCTGTCAGGCTTTATTCTGTGACAACAACCACCTGTATGTACTTTATCCCTTACAAATAAGGAATAATCAATGGATTGATTGATTTAAGTCCCCAAGAAATCAAATCTAACCAGATTGATTTTGTTAGCTCACATTGATAGCTTTGTGCTGAACAATTCATCTGTGCATGTCATTAAGAAAAAAAAATATTGTTTCCCCTTCCAAGCTTTAATTGAAATCTGAAAATGGAACAAACAGTAATGGTACGGAGAAGTCTGTTAGGTTGTAATAACTCTCCCAAAAACCTTTTCCCGCTCTTTCTGAATGAAATGCCTACTTTACTGCATCCAATCTGCTCGCAGTAAAAAAAAAAACAAGCCACGCCCACTGTTTTCTCATTTAATATTCCGTTTCTCTAGGAAATGCATCACAGTCACTTATCCATATAAAGAACTGGATTGCTCATGACGTCATAAAAAGCAAAGCCGCCACGCCGCCATATTGGTAAGCCCTACTATGCTCAGGCGTTCTGTGGAATTAATAGGAAATCGTATGATTATAATAAGAAAACATCACCTAACAAGACACTTTCTTGGATTTGAAACCTCCATGTGTACTGTTCTGTCTACACAAATGTCCTAAATATAAAATAATAATTTATTTGGGATCAGGAAGCTTTTCTGCTATCAATAAAGAAGCTTAGCATTTAAAAGAGGATCTAGCAGAAAAAAAATAACGAGTGTTCCTACTTAAAAGCAGGTGGCAGTAACGTATTATTTTTTTTTGCAATACCCCTTTAAACAGAAAGCAACTGTAGTCAGAGATTAATATCATTATTATTATGAGACCGCCACTTATATGGTAACTTTGTTCAAAAAAACTTTTTGTGCAAAAATTTGGAGCATTTGAGTTGGTTAACCTTCATTGGTTTGGAAAATGAAGAAATGAACACAGAGAAAAGAAGGCTCCATCAACTGTCACTGGATTACTATGGTTACTGCTAATGTTTGAGAGAAACAGATTTATTTCGAACTGTAACTAAAACTCACTGGAACAACCCACGTATCAAACTATTTTATTGTAAACCTTCCAGCCAATCAGAAACATACATTTCAACAACAGCCCATATATTGCACAGCATTAAGTACACCTCATTTTGAAAATGAATATTTTAGACATTTCCCACTGAATATAGCCAATAACTTATGTGCATTTTTATTACGGTTTTATTAAACTGTTATTAAATAAAATAAAAGTTAGGAATAGAAAGATAAACATTTAAATCCAAACGTGTTATTACAAAAATAATAATAAAATAAAACTCCTAAATTGAAACTATATTTTATATGTTTTAAGCTTTTCTTGATTTTTCCTGTTTAAAATGTTATTAATTAAAAATGTATTTAATATTCTTCCCCCAATGTATACATTTTTAACTGTAATCTTAAGTTTTTTTGTAATATTAGTTCCAGTTTTGGCTTTGCTGGCTAATCTAATGTACATGCACAAATGTATTATTGTAAAGCATCACATAGAAAATATTAATTTAAAATAGAGATCTGTGAGGGCTAAACTATTACACAAAGATAAATGACATTTGCACATTTCCCTTATGATATTTGCACTTTTCCCTTTTACAGCAAGGGTGTGAACAGTACAGTGCGTCAGTCTGAACGTTGTGTTATCTGATATTTTTAATGCACTTTACTTTTTTTTACAACAAACGTTTTACAGTATTTGAAATTTTCGAGAATTATAAGGTAGGGGTGGCACTTGCCGGATACCATTTTCGTTTAAAGTTATGAAACAGTTTTTAATGTCACAAGAGTTACAGAATTCTATTTTGGGGTGAACTATCACATTACCTGTCTCTATGCCAACAGACATGGGATAATAAAATAATCATACGCCTATTTGTATTTAGCAATGTCTGCTATCAACTGGAATGAAAAGAAGGTATGTATAAGTGGGCCATAAAACTGTGACTTCTCTTAAAACATCATATCGTGACACACATTCACAACGTCATAGCGTTGCCCCATTTCAGGTGTTGCCCATGTCATATTTATCAAAGGAATTCAATTATTATGTAAACCATTAATATGACAGGAAATGATTTAGGTGAATGCACTTTAATGTGTAGTGAATCCATTTAAATGTTTGATTTCTAATGTTAGAAATGATCTTGTTAGTACTTGAGACCTGGAATATCTTACCAATAACATCTTGTACTACAAACTTATTGCAAATAATGTTCTTCTTTGATTAATTTATCACTTTAAAAATTCACATCTTTCTTCACATTTGCAGTTCACAAAAATAATTTTTTTGGCCTTTTTGACATTTCCTCACCAAAAAATGTGTATAAGAATGTACCTTTCGTGCACATTTACTTGTTTACCTGTCATATAACTGTCATTTAAGAAATCAGAGGGACTAATAATTCTGACTTCAACTGTATATATAAATATATTAGATAAGTCTATTTATAGACCTATGTTTTACATAAACATTATAGCATTTGTCTTATAGCACCAATGAACACAATATTTTAATTAATCATCACAATAACCCTATGTGTATATTCATCATCAATGATTCCAATGTATTTTTCCATCACATCAGCTATTTAAATATTTTGTGTTCCACAGCTAGCATGATTTCAACCACATATACTTCTCTAATCGAACGGCTTTCACAGCTGTAAAACTCATTTGATCAAATTTACAAATTGCTTTCAAATTAAATTTAGAGGTGTAACCTTTATATAAACTGTTTGTTTTTTTTTTTTGTCAATTTTTATATTACTATATTATATTTTAGATTTAGAGCTGTGTAAAATTATTGCAATTCTATTTTTTTAATGGCCACATCTTTTCTAAAAAAAAAATAACTTTATAGATATTAGTGTTATTTATAAAAGTATTGTGATGTGAAATTGTTTAATTGTAACCCTTCACAAATCTCTCTTTTAAACTCATATTTTAAATAGAAAGCTCTACAATTATATTTGTACATTAACATTAAATTAGTCAGTACTGAAGCCAAATCTGGAGCTAATCTAACAAAATAGCTAACGATAACTGTCCAAAACTAGTACACTCAAATTTGTAAGTTATAGAAAAATATTAAATACAAATTAAAAAATTAGGAAAAATCAAGAAAAGCAAAATAATTTAAAGATTTTGTTGAAATTTTGTAGATTGCAATTTATTATTTGTTTTGCAATATTTTGCTTTAATTTAATTGTATTAACTATCAATTTCTAAACATGTTTTATGACTAAAATATTAAATATATTTAAATAAATAAATAAAATATATCTGTTTAATAAATCTGTTTTGTTTAAATGGACCAAAATTCATTGCCTATATTCAATGAGAAATGGATAAAAATATCTATTTTCAAAATGGGGTGTGTTCAGTTATGCTGAGCACTGTATATGTGTTTAGCTACCATTTACCACTAACATTGTTAAGTCATGACAATGCTGTTCCTCAATTTTTTCTTGTTTTCCACTGTTTAATGGCACATACGTGCTCTTAGCCTGTTCCTCTTTCACACAGCCTTATCTGTGATCAGAATATCAGTATTAGTTACAGTTATATGACCTCTGATCAGAGTTACTGCTGTTCTAGAAGCAGTAACTTAGACTGAAATGTCTTAAAGCTATTATCAAATTGACCCCACCATTGCATGCCATAGTTAAAGCTGAAATAGTTGCACATGAAATCAGATACATTGATTTTTTTGTACAGTAATAGATAGTGTACTGCTGTTTAAAATAAAATAAAGTAAAATACATTTAAAAAGCAAATTAAATTAAATTTAAAAAATCAAATTAAAACTAATAATAAACTTACAAAAGCACAATTTTGCTCAAACAGTAACAAAAATATATAGATTTAGTAAAATCACTATAATTGTTTATAAGCAATATTAAAATAAAACTAGCTGTATATAGAGCTGTGATATGATCTAAAATAAAAAATAATAATTATAAATATAAACAAACCACTAATCCTAAATTAGAGAGATGCATCAATATAATAATATTACTTTTTTGGTATTACTTTTGTAAGATACTTTTGTAAGCCTAAATTGGTGCACTTTACATTTAGACACCAATCAAACCATCAGAAAGCTTTGCTTGTACACATTAACAACACCAATGGCTGGATTTTTCTCATGTTATCAATATAATGTCAAACTCTAGTTTCAGATGGCATACCACTGAGCTAAATGTTCGTTTTTAAATATTTGAGTTCCTCTCTATTTTGTTCCTTAACCACACTTCCTTCTTTCTGTCTAAAACTGGCTGATCCGGCCATCTGTACACAAAACAAGCCATTTTAATATACTCTCCCTCACTCTCTCCTCCAATGGCTTACAAAGCATTAAATGGCACTTAGGTAACAGATGGTTCCCTGGAGAAGCACTTCTGCGCTGGTACACACTACACAAACTCACACTCGATCATATCCAATTAAAGCACAGTCGGCCTATGCTGTCCAATTAGAAGCAGATTTACAACCTGTAATCCCAATAAACCGAGAGAGGAGAGGAGAGAAGAGAAGAGAAGAGAAGAGAAGAGAAGAGAAGAGAAGAGAAGAGAAGAGAAGAGAAGAGAAGAGAAGAGAAGAGAAGAGAAGAGAAAAATCAGTCTGCATGCAAAAATTATTCATGTTTGATCGTAAAAAGAACAAGAAATATCAAAAGAGATGATGCATTTTTATATACAGTGAGACGTCTGTAATTAACTCTGTGTGGATTTGTTTGAAGTTTATGGTTAATTTACAAACCAGACAGCATTAATTAACTATATTGGCTGTGTTAGAGAGCTTCTTTATCCCTCAGACGCCCAGATTAGCATTACAGCACTTTGCCTGGATTAGTGAACTCTCCGAAACAAAGACCTTATTCCACAATCCTCCCAGACCCACAGAAACAGAGCTCACATGATTTACTAGCATGTCTAAATCTGTATGTCCGTCTGGCTATCTGTGCGCAGAAAAACTTTAGATTAGGGAACACGTACACTATTAACTAGCTGCTTTTTAACGTGCATAATAATAGTATATTTGGTGTTTTTAGTACTAATAAAACACAAATTAATTCAAAAACATATTCAGATCCCCTAAGTCAACTTCAAAACAACTGTCACAATCAATAAACAGTTATTACGGGAATAAAAAGTTTTTAAGGGAAAACTCTGATTGCTGAATATATGTTTACTAGAGTTTATGCTGCATCAAATACGCTAAATATAAGCACTCACTGTGCTGTAAAAGCAACAAGAGCAAAATTCTCCAACACTCAGTCAAAAGCAAAACATATTGACACATATTCTAGAGATTTAATCACATTTTACAGGGTTGTATAGCAGGGTTTCTTTGTTAAGTCTCACATGAATCATCTCGCTCAATTTCATATACACTGCATGTTAGTTGATCATGTCCACTTATATATCGTGGTATACGTAGAATTAAAAAAATTCTTATGTTTGATATGTTATGTCATGTATAGATCATAATAATATATATTGTCATATTCCCCAACTCTAATACCAAAATAACATAATAATATGAAACAAATATAATAATATAGTAAATAACAGGTGATGCGGTGGCGCAATAGATAGTGCTGTCGCCTCACGGCAAGAAGGTCGCTGGTTCGAGCTTTGGCTGGGTCAGTTGGCGTTTCTGTGTGGAGTTTGCATGTTCTCCCCGTGTTCGCCTGGGTTTCCTCCGGGTGCTTCGGTTTCCCCCACAGTCCAAAGACATGCGGTACAGGTGAATTGGGTAGGCTAAAAATTGTCCGTAGTGTGTAAGTGTGTATGGATGTTTCCCAGAGATGGGTTGCAGCTGGAAGGGCATCCACTGCGTAAAACATATGCTGAATAAGTTGGCGGTTCATTCCGCTGTGGTGACCCCAGATTAATAAAGGGACTAAGCCAAAAAGAAAATGAATGAATGAACAAATAACATTATTAGGATGAGAACAAAGAATACGTGCACAGTGTTTAGTGCATCATATGGGGAACATTTTATTGTTTTGGTTTAGGAGCACTATAAAAGTTTTTCAAACTTATAATTGCAGTATGTAGGATTGACACCTAGTGGTTAAGCTAGGTGTGGTAGTCCAAATTCTTAATATTGGAGAAGCTTTTTTTTTTTACCCGACCCCTCAAATAATGACTCGAGAAATATCCAGCTGCAAACTCGCAGACCCACACAAGTTTCAGCACGCACAATCCAGGACACACGATCTAGGCAGGAGAGAACCATATAATCGTTAATGACGAATCAGGAGCATTATCGCCACCTACTGTATTTCACAAATATGGCGATCGAGCGTTTCCCATTTCGGTCATTATTTCATTATTATATCGTAACATATTAATATCATATTATAAATGTATTAAATGTAAAAAGATTTTTATTACATACAAAGATGTATTATAGCCTATACATATTAACTTGTTATTACTTCATTATAATGAATCCATTATATAAATTAAACCTGTTTTTGCAAGGCCAGCAAACGAGTATCTGCTATTATGACTCTGTCAGATAAATAATGACTGATCATCTATGATGACTGATAGAAAACTGTTTAGTCTATTATATTGAATGGCGATCGGACACAACATTCTCTTTTCGCCTGTCTCGATCGCCATATTTGTGAAATAGTATACACTATTGTCTATTGTGTGCACTATTTATTAACAATGTATATAAAAATATATTGATTACGAGGTCCGAGAAGACATTAATAACAATAACATCCATCTTAACCATATATGGTTAACCCCTGCCTAGATCATGTGTGCAGGATTGTGTGTGCTGAAACGTGTGAGAATGATTAATAATAAATCCATATGAAATAGTCCCTTAAAAGTGATGTAGTGTCTTCAGTTTGGCATTCAGGTGCGTTTTGCACTCACACTACAAGCATATCGCGCCAAAGCCCAACTGAACCGTGCTCTGGCACACATCTTCCAACCGGGCCAGGGCTGGCCAACTGAACCGCGCCTGGGCCCGCTTTGGAGCACTCACACTTGTTAAACGAACCCGGGCATGGTTTGGATAGCCTAGTGTGGTTAAGCCCTGAAATATAATTGGCTAAACTGGCAGTGGCTGGGTTACTCAGACCAAAAGAAACACAGACATTCCGACTCGGAACATATTTTCTCGGAACAAAGGAGAAGTTATTAAGCGACTTTAGCATTGTTTGTTTTTTTTCAACAAAACAAATGTTCATTTAACATGTTTCTTAATATCTGCAAACATACATGGTATTTTTATGTTTTAGAAGAGTCAAGAAAAGAGTTACATACAGCGCCTTTAAAATAATATCCTTATAATGTTATAAGTGGTTGAATAACTTAACTAGATGAATTCTGCTGCTGCGTCTACCAGGTCTGCCTACTGCCATCTGAAATCAAGCTTGCAACCTAGTACACAAAGCATGGCCATCAGAACCATGAACATATAAAGAAATGACTATGAGCGGAGCAGTGCGATCTTCTTTGATGGTAACAGACAATTGCACTTCGGAACTACAACGGAGCTGTGAGAGAAAGTTTCATAGTGTTGCTTTAAGGATATGATTCAATGACTACATTTAGTTTGAAACTGTACATTTGGTTTATTGTGCGACCATAAACTTACAAAATTCAGACAAAATGCATCTTTTGTGTTGTCACATCATGTGACCAACAGTCAGTTATATTGCTTCAATGTGATATTCAATGGGATATAATAAAGTTTTCCCTGGAAGCCCACAATGGTAGTAGTAGGTCATCTGGGTACATCTCACCTGCTGTTTTATGTATATGCAAAACCTCAGTGAATCTCTATCCATTACATCATAAACTTGATAATTATTGGGTACTACAGATACAAAAAATGCTATGTTTCTCACACATGTTTGTTATTTCCCCTCACACACGAGATTTGCCATCAAGCTGCTAACCGGTCAATCTCTCTTTCACTAGCTCTCTGTCTTTGACGGGTCCACTAGTGGGACACAGCTGGACTCGGTGCCAGACTGAAAGACAGGACATAGCCACAGGCTATTCCTCTATTGAACACACTTCACACACACACACACACACGCACGCACGCACACACAGACACACACACAAACTTCTCTCTCACACAAACACACAGCAGGACTTACATCATTAGGAACACAAACAAGCCCTGAGGCAAAGGTACATGTGCTGCCTTATATACATTTTAGGGTATTATGTTTAACTAGAACTTCTGTTTGACATCAAAATGTTAGTAAAATTTAAGAAATAAAGTCTGTCCGTCTGTGATCAATCATCGAGTATCAAATTGACTCAGGAAGCATCGTCACAAATAAAGCATAATTATATCCCGAATAAAACATGCTTCTGTGGTAGCATTGCAAAATTAAAGGATGTGACGTCGCTAGTTCCAAGAGTTCTCGCTAACATTCAAGTGTGTGTGCATGAATGCCCAGTGGAGAGTCTCAAAGTCATGTCTGACTGTGTGTGATACTGTGACTCACCACACACTAATCATCACACCACACACTGACCAAATTAAACCTAAAAACACACACACATTGTGCACTAGTACTCATGTTTAAAGTAATTCACAATGCAAATATCTGTTATATTCTCTTTGAATTATCTTTAAGGAGGTTTGGGTACAATAATTGCTCAATTAGTCATTCAGTTTGTTACAAGATTAATCTATTTTTTTGCCACTGACCACAACTGTGACCAATATTTCCATGTGATCATTTATGTGACAAAGAGACTTTACATAAAGGGGAAAAATCCCAGTAAGCTCTTGTTTGTTAACATTAGTTATGCATTTAACTAACAATGAACATTCCACTTTTCAGCATTTATTAATCTTGTTATAATCTTAATCTTAATAATGTTACTGTCGCTAAAGTAAATGTTAACTTTTAATCTTATTACCAATTATTAGGCTATCTTAGCCCTACTGTTCTACTAAATATGGTGGTTGTATCTTTATTATAGGCTACTGCATGATTTGCATGTGACTATTTAACATAGCCATATAAATGTTCACATAAAATCAAGACACTGAAATAGACTTTTGTAGTCTAAACGTAAATGCTGGCTTTTTTACATGTTGACCACAAACAAACCAGTTAGCAAAGGACAAGGCTGAACACTTCCCCTAAAAATACTGCTGTCTATCGAGTCAACTCAAGAGTAACACTTATTTTATCAATTATTCCGTTTAAAACAAGATTGTCTTTCGTGTTTAAACTCTTCTTTCGGTTAATTCTTCCCTCAGACTATTAAAATGTTTCTCATGTGTTATGTTTGGTGTTGCCAAGCTAAAGTTTTGTCATTTACAAACACTAACAAAAGGAGGTCAACATTATTATTATTGAACTAATTAGAAATATTGGAGTTTTCAGTTGTTCGAGACTGTCCATGGTCCTTAACTCAACTCGGCGAAAGTCAAATCACCACAAGCGATATAACTCAACAAAATAATATCTGTGTACATAACTTAATTTCAAATACGGGCAGCTTATTGAATATGTCAAATAAACCCATTAGCGAACACAAAGAGATCGCAGGCTTACCTGAAGTCGAGATTAATATCAATAGGAAGAAGAGTCGGTGCGTCAGTAACATAGTTCTCTTCTTAAATAACCTTCATATAAATACAAAACGATGATGATATAAGAAAAATAATGAAAACAGAAGATGTCTCCCGTCACAGGGGCTTTATGCCCGGTATCTCGGTGGCTTTCGGAGGTTTATTTCCGTTGGAGGACACAGATCCGCTACAGGTGGTTTGAGAGCGTCCAGCGGGTTAAATACGCCCGCAGTGGGAGGATTCTGAGCCTTCAGATTGCGAAACAAGACTCTTGAAATCAGTGTGACATTCACTTTATCCCCACACACACCCAACATTGAGACATGCGTGCAGGTAACCAATGTTAGTAATATCACTAAACACTGACATAAGGGTTTTGTTAGCAGTAGTTTAACATAAATAGCCTAAACTAAAATTTAGCTAGGGTTAATTTATACATCTACTAATGAAGGCTAAGCTATTAAAATATAAATAAATTCTTCCATGACATCATGGAAATGACTAACAACCTATTTTCTACTTTATTTAAAAGAACTCTAGTCCATCCATTCATAGTAATAATAATAATATAGTTGCCAAAATGTAATTATTATTATTATTATTATTATTATTATTATTATTATTATTATTATTATTATTATTATTATTAGGTGTGTGTATGAATGTTTCCCAGTGATGGGTTGCAGCTGGAAGGGCATCTGCTGCATAAAACATATGCTGGATATGTTGGCAGTTCATTCCGCTGTGGCGACCCCAGATTAATAAATGGAAATGGACTAAGCCTAAAATGAATTAATGAATTATTGTTGTTGTTGTTATTATTATATTATTATTAACATCACCGACAACAGCATCCAATGTTATTCATTTACTAAATAATTTGACTTTCTGTGACACATTTGGTTCACCGTCACGGCTCTCATGACAGAATGTCATTTAACAAGGTGTCCATTATTAGATTCAATGGTTAACTTTCCATTTTAAAATGTGCCAAGTTAGATTTGATGTGGGCAGCTTTTCGTCACCATTTATTTGCATCTATTTGGGATGTTTGCAGTTTATTTGTGAGTTTATTAAGAGTTAAATCTAAAAAATCCAGGACTTCATCAGTGTATGAGTGTGTGATTATTTTGAAAATACATTTGTAACCAGAGGTGAATTAAGCCAGTTAAAACCTCAGAAAAAAAAAAAAATCTTTTATAAATAAAATTTTTTAACTGATTTTTTAATATTTTTCTTTATTTAATTTATTTAAAATCTGTATATAAATCATGCTTTTTATTTGAACTGTAAAAATGCAAAACGTTTAATGTTAGGTTTTACTATAACTAGCTGTGGTATAAAAAAAAGTTGTGCCAATTTAGACAGCAAAGATAAAGTATTTGAATGAATTTACTATTATAATAACATTCACCATGGAAACACTTAATTCAGATAATTTATCCAATTATAATAGCAAGAGGGTGTCATGGTGGCGCAGTGGGTAGCACGATAAGGGGCGGATTTAGTGATTTTGGGGCCCTAAACAATTCCAGCCAGGGGGCCCAAAAGATCTAAAATGCTCCTTTTGTTCTTTTTTTTTTTGCTGTTTTGTTCTCATATCATTCGATCTCATTTTCTACATTTTATCTTAACGCAAAATGATAACAACAAGTAAAGCACCTTGTAAAACTTTTGAAACGATTTGTTTTCTTAAGATGAATTCACAACTAAACATACTTAATGAACTATTTTTGGAGTTTTGGGAGTATATTTACAGTTCTGGTTGCTTTACGACTTGAAAGTCCTTTAAGAGTATCAAAATACGTTTTTAAATCAGCCTTGAAATGGGAGAAGCCTACTCTCATTTAAACTTGTGTACATAAAACTTGCTAATAATATAAAAAAATTCTATTTCATTTTTAAAAGTAGGGGACACATTTAATTCACATTTGGGTGTTTCCCAGTGTTGGGTTGCAGCTGGAAGGGCATCCACTGCGTAAAACATATGCTGGATAAGTTGGCGGTTCATTCCGCTGTGGTGACCCCTGATTAATAAAGGGACTAAGACGAAAAGAAAATGAATGAATGATAGCAAGAATTATTACAATATATGTCAACATGACAAAATATATTGAAAGATGTTGGTAATAACACCATCATCTTTCAGCAATGTCTTATTGATCTTACGCTGACGCACAAGTGGTCAAGTAACGCACACCTTATATTGTAAAACATTTCACAAATTCTTTTCCATAAAATTAACTCAAGCCTTCGAGTATGACATGCATTTTATGAGCCTATAAAAGAGCTCCTGCCTTGAACTATAAAGTATATCTGGAAATGTCCAACTTTACAGGCATATGTTTGCAGATGGTATAATAAAGTATAACTAAACTCCAATAACAAATAGAAAAAAAAAACGACTACCGCTGAGAAGAGAAATTGAAAAGTAGCCAACGCTTCATATCATTCTCTGATTCATTCTTAAACTCAATCAGACCTTCACAATAAGGGTGGCAATCGTTGATTTATGTGATGGAAACGGTCTGTTGGATACGGTTTTAAAGAAGAATGTCTTGACATTTAGTGCTCCAACTCCTTCAATTTGTATCAAGTAGCTACAGACACTCCCTTCCTTCTTATCAATTTGGAAAATGTGTGGATTGCCAAGGACAGGATGGCAACATAGGCCTTTTGTTTGACCAGCAGCGATAAAAAGGAAGACTGTGAGCACTCTAAATCCCAACAGATAAAGCTTAGCCATGCCGAGACTTGGTGTCAAGCAATGCCAGAGCAAAATGTCAGCATAACGTTCTGCTGTTCTTGAATGGTTATTGGTTGATAATTTGCTCTCTTAACACTGAAGTGTATAATTTGGACTTTATAAAGCAATTAAAATAGTTCAGTGTATGGAAATTGTATCTCATATAGAGCATTGATGATCAGAACAAAATGTAATAAGAATTTCTTGAGTCCTGTCGGTCTAATCTTTCATTTCCTAAATGTTCCACACAGACACATTTTATTGAAACATTATCCAATGCTTCCACTTATGTGTCATTTACAGTGTGATAAAGAACTGAACTGCACTGGACTGGTGTTCAGATAATACAAGAGGGTAAAGAGTTCTACAACTGTAGATCACCAGTATTGTAAGCGCTTTAAAAGATAATAAAGACAAATGAGTGGGTGCGTGTAAAATGAGGAGAGCCTCTAATCTATGCTGGAATGCACTATCACTCCATGTTGATTAGTTCATTAGTCAGAGCGAGGGCAATTTCAAGGAGATACAAAAAGTTGTTAAAAAAAAAAAAAGGACTTTCCATGTTGTTGTTTTTACTTTCTGGCTTTGAAAATAATAATACATAATTTTGCATATTCTGAATATTCTCCCAGTCTTTTCAATAGAAAAAGTGTATTATTTTACCTGAATTCATCCTGTTGTTAATAATTTTGTTTATTATTTTTGAACAAATTGTAAAAGATTTAAGAAAACCTCTCATCTAAAAATGCTTGTTGGGAAATACTATTCTAAAAGAAAAATGCCTCCCAAATATATCTAAAAATATATTTAAACACTGGTGAGTATTTAAATATACAGAGAAATACACTTTTGGTATGATAGCATTTGATAAAATCAACCACAACGTTCTCCTTAATAGTTATTTTGACGTTACTGGGTCTGTATTGGAATTATTCAAATCGTATATGTGACAATTCTCACTTTGTAGCAACTGCAAAGGTATCATAATGATGACCAGCTCATTTCAGAGCAAGACTTAAACAGTTACTTTTCATATTGTATCTACTACTCCTAAAAATATCATTAAAAATATACAAGAGTTAGTTTTCACTCTAAGGCCAATGATACCAAACTCTCCACAAGGCTCGATGGTGGACAAAATGATTGGAACATTAAACAAACAGGGGAAATTTAAAGAATATAAAAACATTTGACTATTTTGACTCAGTTGAACTGATTTTACACAACTTATAATCACTTTTTTTTTGCTACACTGTTAAAAAAATCATGTGGTTCCACAAAACAGCTTCATATAAAATTAAACTTTTTATTTATTTATTATTATTATTATTTTTTAAATTTAATAGCATTGAACATAAATCAATTAAGTTGTCAAAAAAAATCTCAAGAATTGTGTTGTTTCAGCTCATTTTAACTAAGTAGTTTGAACAAGCAGCAGAGATTTGCTAACTGTATAGTTTTAATACATTACAAATACATTAGCTACAGTGGTTATTAGGACATTTCATAGATCTGAAAATATTGACCCTTTTTTGCCAGTTGCCCCGAGCACAACAAACATCAGTGAGCCATATTGTACTTTTTAAATTCACTTCATTATTATGTCATACTTTTACAACAATTGCAGCAGCAGATCTTTTTGCTGTAGTGTCAGTATATTTCCTGAAAACAATATGAATACATGGCTTCTGCAACTCAAGCCAAATCCTTTCCTCTGAAGCTTGTAAAGGAACATAATTGTGTGATAGTATAATAGAGTAAAACATCTTTTTGATTTTCAGTAAGGGAAATGAACTAAATCTTCCTAAGATAGTTCCACTCAATGTTTTATATGTTTTACTTATTGGACCAAATAAATGAAGAAATAAACACCTATAGAACATTGCTTAACTTTTGAAAAATGTTCTTTGTCTTCGGTCAAGAGCTTGTGTATATAATTTAATCGACAATTGAATTCCAAATTAATAACTATTCCAATAAATATATTAAAACAACATTACCTGACAAAAGTCTTGTCGCCTATCCAAGTTTTAGGAACAACAAATAATAACTTGACTTTTAGTTGATCATTTGCTATCAGAAGTGGCTCATATGAAAGGCGAAGGCCTTTAGATTACGCTTATTTTACCAAAATAATATATGATCATGCCTTGATTTTTAATTAGGACAGAGAGGTCTGACTTTGCTTAGACAAAAGTCTTGTCACTTAACAGAAATAATGTACATTATAGAATATAAAGTCATGATGCAGTGGAAAAAGAATGAACATTGTTAATGACTCCCATGAGCTTGGAGGACTGCATTCATACATCTCTGCAATGACTCAAATAACTTATTAATAAAGTTATCTGGAATGGGAAAAAAAAGCATTCTTGCAGGACTCCCAGAGTTCCTCAAGATTCATCTTCAAAGCCTCCTCCTTCATCTTACCCCAGACATGCTCAATAATATTCATACCTGGTGACTGGGCTGGCCAATCCTGGATCACCTTGACCTTCATTGCTTTCAGGAACTTTGATGTGGAGGCTGAAGTTTGACAAGGAGTGCTATCCTGAATTTGGGCAGCACAAATGTCTTGATACCTTGACTGATTTCTGTGAGAATCTTGGGTCCATGCGGGTTCCAATAGGTCTTCTGCAGTATTTGTGATGATTGGGATGCAGTTCAACAGATGATTCATCTGAAAAATCTACCTTCTGCCACTTTTCCAACTGATCAACTAGAAGTCAAGTTATTTTTTGTTGCCCTTACAGCTGGGATCGACGACAGGATTTTTATCAGTTAGTGTAATTATTATTTTTAAACAATGGTTGGCGGCAAGCCAAATTAGTTCACAGGGGATCATCCTGGTGCTCGCTGGTATGATTTAGTCCACTGCCAGCCAGGCAGTTTTTTATTATTATAATTATTAAATAATATATATTAGTATTAATTTTTCTTATACAGCAGTATATAGGTGGAACAATTTATTTGATTACTGACATTTTTCCAAATATCCACGTTTCTGTTCAGTAGAACAAAGAATTTTATACAGGATTGAGATAAACTGATGGTGAGAAAATGAATTTTCATTTTTGGTTGAACTATCCTTTTAAGGAGATTCTACAGTGCCCTACACAACAATAAATCTACAATAGCACAAGCTCTGGTGCAGCAATCACTCTTCAAATTTAGCCAGGGAGTGAGAGAGGTGGAAGAAAAAATCGTTTTAACACATTGTTTGACATGTAATGCTTTTCTAAATATTGGATCCAAGTCATTTTAAGATGGATAAAATAAATAAATACATTTGTCAGTCACTTTGGATAAAAGCCTCTACTAAATGAATAAATGTAATGTAAATTTAAAACTGTTTGTTTTGCACTATAAGGTGGAGACAGTTCTGTTTGTAACACTAGAGCATGAATAATGATTGGGACCGTTTTTTGGCATTGAGATGACTGGTGAAAATTTCCAGTAAAACTAGTTCTTATCTTTGCACAGTATATTAGGCTGATGATCCTTGTTGAAGGGAAGCATAAAGATATTAGGGAAATTGGGGAAATTGAAAAGGGAAGAGATGGGGCCATTAAAGACAAAGCCTTTAATTGTGTTTGCATGACCAGAGCCTATGAAACGAAACAAGCTCTTCATAACATCTTCAGCAAAGATAAAGTAGGAAATAGAGTCAAAACTCCTATACTATTCAATTTTTTCAGGCATCGTTTATTTACCAAACATTTACCTTGGTAGGAGTGTAATTTTCCAGCCTGAAATTGTGTCCCGGAACATCCCTAAATGCCATGTCTCAAAAATGTTGCTATACTACATATGCTGTCAATGGCTAAAGTGGAACAGCATATTCCATTTATTTCCTCAAGACTAGATTATTTTAATGTTATAAGGCAGTTTCCCTGCAGGTCTAACAAGCACAGTTCGAGAGGCTTAAATCTGAAAGTGGACAGTGTTTAAAACTATTGATTCATTTATAAAAGAGTCGACTCCTAGTACTTCAATTGAATCGTCTTGAGAACGAGTCTTTAGCTGTTTTGGCGTGACGTGGACATGAAACGTAAGCCCCGCCCAGTTGTTGCACGTGCAAACCCGGTAAAATTGAAACCTGCTGTCCCGCCCACTAGCAAAAGAAAAAGAGGCTAGACACACACTGTTGCAGACGCTGGTTGAATTAAGTCACGCTGTGCTCCGCTGGATATTATTGGAAGTGTGAGGGAAAGTGTGCTATTTTCTCTACCCAAAGATGAAACTGTGAAGAGTCAGTGGTTGAGGTTTATTTTTGCTAAAATACTACAGCATTATAGCCCAGCCTTGTGCAGTTCGAGTGCTTCTGGAATCTACACGCTTACAACGGAGGATTCCTCAGTCGTTTGTTAAAGGAAGGATCAGAAAAGACTACTGATGTAAGGGACTATGTCAGAACATGGACGCGTGCTGCTTTGTTTACAGATTTAAATGCGTTCGTGAGCTTGCGTTCCACTGCCGTTTGTCGTTGCTACGGCCACCGTCAGCTGTTCTTACACACGTGCACCAGTCAAGGTTCAGAATAGTTCAGCTTTTGCCACTGTGTGGATTAATACTGAATGTGTGTCATGGTTCAGAATAGAGCAATATGCTAATGTTTAACTGCACACACATACCTGCCAACATCTGTCCCTGAAAATCCGGGAGACCGGGGGGGTTAGGTTCGGGGTGAGGTGTCTGAATAACACGCAGGGCCGGAGCAAGCTGAACTGGTGCTCTAGGCGAACGGCGATCACGCCGCCCTCAACCTGAGAGTGAAAAAGAAAGTGACCGGTTCGTGGATGAAAGTGAGGACCGGGAGGGAGGGGGTGGTTGTCGTGGACGAAAGTGAGGACCGGGGGGCTCGCAGACGCCACCCTCACTATTCTGCCGCTTATGATGGCCAACTCGGCTCTATGAACGCACTGGCCCTGATAACACTGGTGAGAACCGGGTACTGTGTACTATGGTGTTAGGAACTACTATGAAGCGTGTTTCGGAACGCTGTCGACCAATCGCAACAGACTGTCATTGGTCCAATCAGCACAGATTAGCTTTGCGCTAAGGAGGGGTTTGGGAACAAATCAGTCGCTAAATGATTCATACGAGAGTCGCTGGGATAGTTAGGTAAAAATAAATGCAGATTATAAGACCGTGAAAGTGTTTTTTGACCTTGCATGCATATTAGACTGTTGTTGGAGACCCTTACAACCAAAATATGACCCTATTTCATGTATATTAGGGGCTCTTTTTAACTTTTTGGGTTTTACAGTAAATAGAAAACGCGTTCACATTCTCTGTTTGTGTGTCGTGCTTAAGAATGGATTGATAACCAGTTTTACGTTTACTGCGATTTGGAAAAGTCAAGGTTTTAAAACTGCGACATTTTTCTATAATACCATTCCTGCTGGATATGTAAGGTTTTTTTTTTTGTTTCTTTTTACATGTTTTCATGACTAATTTGCTTTTTTTCCACATCAATAGCTAATGGTCAGCCATTGATTCAGCAAACATTTAAAAAACGAATAGCTTATGCACCAACATTTCAGTGGCTTACTTTATATCCAAAGAAAAGCAAGATATCCAAAGATGCCTTTTTAAGTTATAAAGAAATCTGTGTTTTTGAAACTAATGAAGATTCTCAAAGTCAATGATTTATTCTAATTATTTAGCCTGACATGTTTACTGCTCCAAAATATTTTAAATAGTTCTTTAAATGAAATGTATTTTGTACAATGGGGTGAAAAAAAACAGATATATATAAAAAAGTGATATTTTTATCTAGTGTTATCACACTATCAGATTCTTATACCGGCCCCTATAGTCATACCTCTGATGTATTCCACAAATACCCCTGTGCTTTGTTTCAATGAGAAGAAGTAATGCACGGTCATCCAGGCTATATGTTAATGCACACAGTGCTCGTGCTTGTGGGCAATATACTAACACTAAGGAAAAGAAGCTGGTTAATAAAGTCATTTTGTTTTAATGTGCTCACAAAAGTATTCTCATAGCCTCATAATATTTCATCTAAAATATCTATTTGTGTTCACATATAAACAAATGTCTCTTTGGAACTACACGAGGGTGTGTAAATAATGACAGAATTTTTTGAGGGTGAACTAACTGATTAATTAAGGAAACTGTACTCTTTCCTGAAGCTATGTACAGTCGAAGTCAGAATTATTAGCCAATTTAAATATTTCTAAAGGTGATGCAGTGGCGCAGCAGGTAGTGCTGTTGCCTCACAGCAGGAAAGGTCGCTGGTTCGAGCCTCGGCTGGGTCAGTTGGCATTTCTGTGTGGAGTTTGCATGTTCTCACTGCGCTCGCGTGGGTTTCCTCCGGGTGCTACGGTTTCCCCCACAGTCTAAAGACATGTGGTACAGGTGAATTGGGTAGGCTAAATTGTCCGTAGTGTGTGAGTGAGTGTGTATGGATGTTTCCCAGAGATGGGTAGCGGCTAGAAGGGCATCCGCTGCGTAAAGGGAATAAGCCGAAAAGAAAATGAAATATTTCTAAAATGATGTTTAACAAGCAAGGAAATTTTCACAGTATTTCCAATAGTATTTTTTCTTTTGGAGAAAGTCTTATTTGCTTTATTTTAGATATATATATATTTTTTTAAACCATTGTAAGGTCAAAATTATTAGCCCCTCTTTTTTAAAGCTATTTTTTTTATTGTCCACAGAATAAACCACTGTTATACAATAATTTACCTAATTACCCTAACCTGCCTAGTTAACCTAATTAACCTAGTTAAGCCTTTAAATGTCATCACTGAAACTAAAGTTGACTTGACTTCAATGGCTGATTTTGCATAAATGCAATAATTCTGGTCTACGTGTCAGGACTGCACACACAAAACTTATTTTCTCCGAGATGCATTTATGTATTTCAAGAGAACCGTCTCCGTTATTTACTCATGAAAATATGAGGCAGGCAAATCATCATGAGAGGAAGGCAGATACTATATGCTGCTCCCCATTGTTCTGAGAATGATTACAGAACTCGGGAAACTTGCAGCATTTGACAATGTTTTATCGTCATATTAAATGAATAGATATTTACATACAAAAGGCGGTATATTTTACAGCAGGTGAAACATGAACTTTCAGGGAAACTCATTGATAACAGCATTACTCTTCAGAGTGGAACTTCAAATGATAATTTTCTTGAGCAAACATGTTTTAATTTGCTTGACACAAGTTTCATTTTCTTTTTACAGATGGAATAAATAAGGAAAAAACTTTGATTAAAGTAAAAAAACAAAAACAAAAAAAACTTATTTATATTATTAATCCATAGCTGTAGGAGTTACTGGCTATTACGTAAAACGTGAAGTAAAATAAGGAAATAGGAACAGAAATTTAATGTAATGCACACAAAGAAGTACATGAAAGTTCCCAGGAAGTTATCAAATATCAGCTGTTATGATTGTTTTATGGTGCATTATCTGGCACAAAATTCTCTCAATAACAGAATCTGACACACATCTGAGGTGTTGTTATGATGTCAGTTTCTGTAAGTGTGACAAACAATAATCAAATGTGGTAGTTCAAGATTACCATATTTGAATATGTTTCATGTTTCTAAGATCCTCAGGACAGTTTTATGTGTGCCAGTCATTCATCAAGTGGACAGGACACCGAGAAGTGCAGTAAATCCTTTTGCCTTTAATTAAAGCAGAAGGAGAACATGACCAAGTTCCTAAGGTTATGGTAAACCTGACAAGCTTACAGCTGCGATTCTGATTACTGAAATTAAGCCCCTACTGGAACCTTTGGTTTTAGTAAAATAATTATTTTCCCCTTCCTACACTTTATAAAGTTAAGTAATTTAATATCAAAAACTTCGGCTTCCATGTTCTAGGCTTAAAATGATTTAGTGCACGGTACACATAAGTTTTTATGTGTCTTTATATACACAGAGTCTTTATATATATATATATATATATATATATATATATATATATATATATATATATATATATATATATATATATATATATATATATATATATATATATATATATAATACCTTTAAGTTTAATTATTTACTAAATTGTGATGTTTGGTAGATATTATCACAGACAGATGTCTACTTCCCTTTGTCTTTAAGCAATGAACATAACTGAGTTTAGAGAAAGTGGGAGGTCTGTTACAGGACAAGGAAACATTGAAGAGCCCTTATTTACACCTTAAAAATATAATTCTTCCTTATAGTTTCGGTTTTAATGGAGGTGTGGGGTCAGCTTAACAAATAAATAACAAATGATCAGACCATCATCTTTGTCATGTAAACATAAAACGTGTAATAGTAGTATAGAAACATACACTGCCTGGCAAAAATCTTGTCGTCGATCCCAGTTGTCTTCTAGTTGAGAAGTTGAGACTTCTAGTTGATTATTTGAAAAAAAGTGGCAGAAGGTTTTTCATCTGTTGAACTGTATTCCAATAATAACGAAGATCTATTGGAACCTATGGACCCAAGATTCTCACCGAAATCAGTTAAGTTTGGTGAAGGAAAAATCATGATTTGGGGTTACATTCAACATCAACAGCCTGAGGTATCTAGACAGTTGTGCTACCCATTACATTACAAACCACAGCAGAGGGCAAATTCTTCAGCAGGATAGTGCTCCTTCTCATGCTTCAGCCTCCATATTAAAGTTCCTGAAAGCAAAGAAGTTCAAGGTGCTCCAGGATTGGCCAGCCCAGTCACCAGAAATGAACATTATTGAGCATGCCTGGGGTAAGATGGAGGAGGCATTGAAGATGAATCCAAAGAACTCAGAGTCCTGCAAGAACGCTTTCTTTGCCATTCCAGATAACTTTATTAATAAATTATTTGAGTCCTTGCAGAGATGTATGGATGCAGTCCTCCAAGCTCATGGAAGTCAAGCACAGTATTAATTCTTTTTCCACTGCATCATGATTTTATATTCTATACTGTACATTATTTCTGTTAAGTGACAAGACTTTTGTCTTTTGAATATACCCCATCTATGTAATGCCAAACAAAATATGTGATTTCTTAAAAATCACAACATTCAGTTGCATGTCCACTCTGATTCTACTGAGATATACTGTTATAAACATAAATAAACGTTAAGGTAAATAAAGCCGAGTATAGAAATGAGTAATCTTGCTTAATGACTAAACTCCAGATACTAATAAAACAGGATTACTTGTACAGATTATTCTTACCCATTACATGGCATCATGGCACTGATGCTATTGGATTATTTCTGCATGAGCTGGTGTATGTAGCTTGTTTGGAAGCACGCCAATTCTATAGGCAGAATGTGATAGCATCATGGTATGATGCAGTGCAGCATTAAGGCCACAAATAGGTTCCTGCAATGCATGTCATAGAATTGTAATTGTCTGAAGAAAGACGCTTGAAAGCATGTCCAAGGAGTGACATGATGACATAGTGTCTGGTTCCCTTCAAAACGAACGTTGGGGTTACAAATGTAACTTAAGACACTCACTTTCAGAAGGAACTTGGTACAGTAAGAATTTAATTCGGTTTCCGCAGTCAGAACTGTGCCTAATCACTAGTGTGATCCTTTCGTAAGGGTACATATCACAACAGTACGGTACTAAAAGGGTGTAGCTAGACTCACTTCTGAACGCTACTGGTTTAAAGTGAATCGTCAGAAAGTGCATCAAGTGCAACAAGTCAAGGAAACAACAACACAGGTGGCTCTGTTTTAAATACAAAGTTGAAACATGACACAGTGAGAAAAAAAACAACAACAACGATGACACAGCAATGAACCATGCTAAAATAAAGCTGGTCTCTTCTTGTGACAAACGCCCACATACCAAGAATCAAGAACAGGATCTGCTGTATATCCTTCATTCTTGTTTACAGAGGCATTCGCAACGTGTGAAAAGTGTTTTGGATGCCTGTTTTTGAATGCATTTGTCAAACGCCAAAGGGTGAACGACTCTATGGTTTTCCTCTTTGTGTGAGAATGACATTGATTACAACTTTCTGGCATACACCAAGCATACCAAGTAAGGGTATTGTTTGCAGTGGAAACACATGTCTGATCAGGGCCCATTCCAAATCTTACCGTACTGTACAAAACTGTTCCATACCGCTCATTGGAAACAATGCATGAAGGAACAACAATACTAATGCCGCCACAATGAGGAAGAATGTCTGCCCATTATGGCTTTGTAACACTGAAACAGAAAGCTGCCGAGTACAGAAGAATGGATTAGCCCCAGGGGACCTGAAATCCTACAGTTTAATCAATGTCTTCACTACAAAACCCAAGGAAAGTGTTTGAAGAAGACAAACTTGCTGAACTAATATTTAGATAAAGCTTGGAAGATGCTACACTACTGGTCTAGTGGGTTCTGGATCCTAGACTACCCTGTGGCACAAGTTTGAATGGTCGATATAAAGCCAAGACTGGACATAAAAGTTAGCTTCAGAATAGAGTTTGTACAAACTGTACGCAAAAGGGTGGCAACCCACATAGCAAAATATCTCTGGTCCACACAATTAGCTTTTTCTTGGCCCACATGCCGCAGTGAATTACGGTGCATGACTGGACCAAGTCTGGCTTCCAGACAAGAACCAAACATGGACCAAATCTGGGCTAAATCTCAGCCAAGTTAATAACCCATAACTGAGCCTGAACTGGGCCAGATATGTTGGTATGTCAGTACTGCAATGAAACTGATAAACCCATGAATCATTGTGCTTTAGGCGTGCTTTTCTCGAAGCGACCTGATTGGTAGAATTGTTGTTCTTTATTTGAAAATAATCAACATGTATTTTAAATGTGGGTCAAGATAGGCCAAACATACATGCCCCACAAATCAATTATTAACATCTAGCCCAAGTATTCTGTGCCACCTTAAAGACGGTGCTACTTCTGCCAAACCAGGGCTACGTTTGGCCCACATGCTGTATGCCAGTGCCAGATAAATGCCTGCTGTGCCAGATTTATGCCAAATCTGGGCCAGATATCTTTGCTACCTGGGAACTGACTGGGCCTGCAAATCCTACTCTCTGAAGTGAGGTCAAATCTTCAGAGTCAATATCTTCTCTGAGGTTGAATCGAAGCATTCGCAGACACAGAAGTTTTATCAATGGATAGATGGCAAGCAAAAACAGTGACCACATATTGTTTTAGAGAAACAGGGTTTAATACTGTTGAAAGGTGAGGAATTCCAGCACTGTACCAAGCAAGCAATGGACTTGGTTGAGTCAGCACTGCTCATAGTGCAAGAACAGTTCCTAATGGAGGGAGCTCTGGATCTTAAAATGATCTCAACAACATCAGCTGTTGAGACCAGAGTTTATGAGATGGTGTCTCGAAGTTTCAAGATCTCTGGTATGCATCGGAGTCACAGATGCTGCTCTGTGATGACTGTGGCAGCTTTGAAATCGTGCAGTCAGTGTCGTACTTTCTGTGTGGGGACGAAAAGGGGAAGATCTGTGACTCGGTAAAGATCTATAATCAAACTGGGGTTTAATCCTTTGCCACAATTCAGGTCTTTAGACTCATCAGACAGCAGAGCAACCATGGTGTGCAGAAGAACACCACCCTTACTTGCTCCCGAAAACCAAGTCTGATGTTATACAGTAGGATAGAGAAGGCATAGTGAGTTTCCTGCATGCTAATGCCAATGAGGGTGAGAGATTGCCTTTAAGCATCTCTTTCACTCTTGGCATTTCTCAATAACATTGTTTATATAATTGAGCGTCCACACATTAGTTCAAAGTAGCATGTAAAGAAATACATTTTAATGATTGGATTACAGATTTATCTCCATATGTATGAGTTTTCTGAAATAAAACCTAATTCAGTATTGCAGGGGAGACCATGGGCAACATGCTACAGTGATAACACTTTTATTAGCATAGGTTAGTAACGAAAAGCGAAGTGAGAAAAAAAACAGGGGCACAGGATCAAAAAAGGTCTTCAAGCCAGGACTCAAACTCATTTGGCCCATGAGTTTAATTACAGTTTCATTCGGTCTCTGCCTGAGACAAAAAACAAAACAACAAAACAAAGGTTTATGTCACCTGAGTAAAGGTTTTCGACAAAATACTGAGGCGTGGAACTAAACTTTTTATTGTAAAGATGTTTTTCTTCTGTTGTCTGAAGTTTGGATGACTGCAAAATAAAAATTGTATTTATCTGTAGACTATTAAAAAATCTTAAGAGCATTACTAGATATTACTAATAAAATAGTGATTATACTTTGAGGTAGGCTTATTTTTCAGTGCTACAATCCCCCCAAGTGGTGTAAAAATGATGTAAAATGGGAGCTTAGCAAAAGATTTTAAATATATATATATATATAAATATAAATATAAAATATGATTTTGTCTGTCCTTTTGATTTTCAAGCTGCCACAATATGTGCACAAAAACATAACAAATGTTACCAGATGCTTACACTCACCAGCCACTTTATTGGGTACACCTTAGTACTGGGTTGGACCCCTTTTGCCATCAGAACTGCCTTAATCCTTCATGGCATAGAATCAACAAGGGACTGGAAATATTCCTCAGAGATTTTGGTCATATTGACATGGTAGCATCACGCAGATGCTGCAGATTTGTCGACTGCACATCAATGATGTGAATCTCCCATTCCACCACATCCCAAAGGTGCTCTATTGGATTGAGATCTGGTGACTGTGGAGGCCATTTGACTACATGTTCGAGAAACCAGTCTGAGATGATTCACGCTTCATGACATGGCGCATAATCCTGCTGGAAGTAGCCATTAAAAGATGGGGAACACTGTGGTCATAAAGGGATGGACATGGTCAGCAACACTACTCACGTAGGCTGTGGCCTTGACACAATGCTCAATTGGTACTAATTGGCCCAAAGTGTGCCAAGAAAATATCTTCCACACCATGAGAGCACCAGGATGAACTGTTGATACAAAGCAGGATGGGTCGATGCTTTCATGTTGTTAATGCCAAATTCTGGCCCTATCATCCAAATGTGGCAGCCGTCTGACACCAACAACCATGTCACATTCAAAGTCACTAAAATCCCCTTTCTTCCCCATTCTGATGCTCAGTTTGACCTGAAGCAGATCATCCTGATCATGCCGACATGCCTAAATGCATTGAGTTGCTGCCATGTGATTGGCTGATTAGAAATTTGTGGACAGGTGTACCTAATAATGTGGCCGGTAAGTGTATATCCGTTTCTGAGACTATTTAACACAATATTTAACTCTCTTTAACTCTCACAGTTTTTTTTTTTTTTTTTTTTTTTATTGTTGAAACAACCACAACTAGCCATTTTTGCACAAATGTTGCCAATTAAAAGTGATTCTGTTTGGTCAATTGTGCTCAGAACATGATACAGCTTCTGCTTAATGATATGCAGGTTTACATTTTGCCAAAGGACACTTGCTCATCCATTGTAAACATTTTTAGAAAGCTGCTCCTTTGGTCGCTTTGCTTATTGGGACTGATACTAATTTAGAAACCTAGCCTGATAAGATGAGCACTAAAGCCATTTTAATAGCGGCCTACTGTATGTAATATGTGACATGGATGACGACAAACAAACAGTGAATGGACTTTAACCCTTCTAAGCGACTGCACATCATGTCTACGGTGTTGTAAACAGGACAAATATAAAGCAGATCAACAATATTAAAGATATCTTTAAAAAGAATCTTTGAAAAGTTATACGAATACGTTGAATAAAATGTCAAATAAATCTAATCAAAGATTAGATTTCATAAATTCAAAAATGTGAAGTCCAGTATATTTTTCATACATTCAAATTGCTTCACTCCTCAAACAAAACGAACAATGTTTCTGTTGATAACCAAGCTGAATTTATGATCCTGAAATGAACAGGGCCATAAATATCTTTGTTGACTATAACAGTATTAAAAACTTCCTTGATGCTGTAAGATATGATGAGAACATGCTTCAACTTGAAAATGACTTCACATGTTTGATCAACATTGAGCTGCCCATAATACACAAATCGTAAAAAAATCTAAATCTAAACAAGCTTTTTTTTATCTGGTCATAACTTGAAAATGATTCTTTAAATTTGAATTTGAATATTAAACTTCTTATATTTTGTATAAAACAACACTATTTCAATAGTTTTTATTTTATTCGATCTATTTTCTTCAATTAGTTTAATCTTTTTTTTTTTTTTTTTTTTCAAATTAGTTATTTAAAATGAATTCAGTCTCACACACATAAACAATTCTTTTTTTTTTTGGGAAAACTTTAATTTCTGATTTTTTAAAAGCTAAAATAATGTCGGTAGTCACTTTGAAACAATTTAATACATTCTAGCTGAATATTAATTATTAGCGTAGGCTCTACTTTACAAAAAATTAAAAAATAAAATGTAAAAAAAACATGGTTACACTATTTTAGGGTGACGTAGTAACAGTGTGACTACTTAGCTATTGAGAAATGTTATTATCTTCCGTACTATATGGTTGGGGTTAGAATATGGATTAGGTTTAGGGTTACATTTAATCATAATTAAATGTTATTACTACAGTAAGTGCATGGAACTAATACGACCTGTACATAATGTTCATAGTACATCCATCTGTAAATATTACCATAGTTTTTCTATAACTGCACTTTATAACTTATACCTATATCCTGCACTTGCTGCTATTGCACTGCTGGTTAGACCGAAACTGCATTTCGTTGCCTTGTACTTACATGTGTAATGATGATAAAGTTGAATCTAAAATCTAAAAATCTAAAACATAACATTTCTAGATTTGTCCATCATTCACTTTTAAGGGCGAGTTGCTATATGGGCATGACTGCAGAATTCTGTGAACTTCATAGGCAAGTTCAGATAACTACATTGGACTGGGCTGGGAAGAAATCTATAAAAAGACCTCAAACACAGAGTCCACACTCCACCCTGATACAGACATTACCTCATGATAGTGCAAGCAATAGTAGCAAGACAGATAGCAAGAACAAAAACACTTAATAGAATGTAATGGCCAATTTGCAAAAAGATTTGCCTCTAAATATTCAAAGTAATTAAAGTAAATCTCAGAAATAACGTACAAGAGATGCACTGTAAAAAATGCTGGGTTCCACACAATTCATTTGTGTTGTCCCAATGCAAATCTAGAAGTTCGCTTAATTGTTTTTACAAATAGAAGTGGATTGAACATAAAACAGTTAAGTTGTTGTAATTTTTTTATAAATAATTAATTCACTGATGCTATCGTCCATCGCGATGTTTCGCATTAAACGTCGTATGATGCCAAACTGGTCGACATCGCCCAACCCTAGTTTTAACAAGCAGCAAAAGTCATATTTTGAGTGTGTACCTGGGGTTGTTCTTATTCAAACGGCAAACATTTGTACTTACTGGTATATTGGTAATTTTGGTATGTTGATAATTTTGATAAATATATTGGTAACTTGGTTACATTAGTACTTAAAATGTGTTTTGTTATTTTTTTTTAGGTTCTAATGACAGGGTTTCCGCGGGTTTCACTAAGTTAAATTAAAGACTTTAAGACATTTTTAAGAGCATTATGAATGAAATTTTAGACTCACATGGCTAAACACGAAGGAATTTTTCAAATGGCCCAGATGAAAAAGATTTCTATTTGTACTATCAAACATTTTTTTTTACAATTTAATACAATAATAATGCAATGGTTAAAAAATAAATATTTCAGATATTTCTTAGCCAAATATTTTTAATATTGTGTAATGTTTTAAAAGTTTTAAAAACTATCTATGCACAACAATTTGTCCAGCAGTAAATACATGGAGCACTTTTAAACAAATGTTATTGCAAGGAAAATAACTGGGATATAGAGTTTAAAAAAAAGAACAATTTTAAATAAAAAGTTGAAAGTTTAATTAAGGTGGATTGTTGGTGATTGTATGGGTGTTGGCCAGATTGAGTAACAATACATGAACAAAGGAAAATGAAGACCTGTTTAAAAAAAAGATTACAGACCTACAAGACAAAATTTCCAACACAATCTCAAGGCAATTTGTAACTTTTTGATTTAGTGGCTAATTCGTACAATTCAGTACGATTTGCTCATCCCCCAATGACGGTTGGGTTTAGGGGCGGGGTTAGGTGCCACGCCTCCTTTTTAAAATCGTACAATTTCATACGACTGAACTCGTACGGATTCGTACGAATTAGCCACTAAACAGACAAAACGTAAAATACTTGGGTTTTCTCGTGAGACCAGGCTGAAATTTAACTAAATTAAACTTAAGACTTCGGGGCCTAAAATTTTGATTTTGAAGACATTAAGAGCCCGTCGACACCCTGTAATGATTTTAGATAGAAATGTGTGCCTTTTGAAAAGCTACTGCCCCAGTGACAGCTCTCGTAACTTTATTTCTATGACTGTAGGCTAACTGCTGTGATTGTCAGCTTAAGTTCCTTGATTTATAGGCACCATGACAAAGCAAGTCCTAAGATTAGATACAAATTCAGCCCACATTAGAGGTTGAGAAGCTTAAGTCCACTTACATAAGTCCTTCAACTTTACCTGCTGAGCTAATCAGAATATTTATCACACAAGATACGCGACGCAAAAGTGTCTCAACCGTGTGACATCACAATGGAAATAAATCCACATGTCCAAACACACTGATACCAGCATTTTTATTGTTTTTCCTAATCAATAATAGTCAAAATGGACAGGTATAGTCCTGTTTATCAGATCACAAGAATCTGCCATAAAATAAGACAGGAGAGAAAAGAAAAAGATCATTAGCTACAAATTTGGCATGGCGACAAAAGGGGGGCAAAAAGAAAACATTATTTTACATGCAAAAAAAAAAAAAAGACGACGAATATTGGGAAAAGAATCTGATGTAGTGTTTATAACCGTATGTAAACAAAATAAATACTTTCTGGAATATACAGCAAGAAGGCAAAAGAAAATAAAAAGTTAAGAGGACCGTAAGGTGGCAACCACTGACAGATTGATGGCTGGCATTATTCAAGCCAAATAGGATATCATTCGAGGCTTAACAGGGTTTTAAAGGGGTTTTACACATTAAACTGGAAACCATATTTTAGAAGTGGTCTGCATACAAACAAAACAAATTATAAAACATTATTGCAGGGAGCGCAATCAATTCATAACAAAACATGAGCCTTCGCACTGCCTGTGATGAATAAAATTTGATTTCATTTCAAGCTTCTTTGGATCTCCTCTCCCTACAGTTAACAATACAAAGTGACCATCTTTAAGAAGCTTTTGTATTCAGAAACTCTCTCTCTGTGCGCAGTCCAGACATCAATGTTCACAAGTCTCTGAGAAGAGCGGATTAAAAGCAAACTGCGGAATAAAAAAGGGCAAGTTTAATGGCGAGGGAATATTTTGAGGCGCTTCTCAACAGTAGCCACATCAGTCATGCTACATAGTCACTTTTTGATATCCCTGCTTCTGTCATCAGTGATATGAGGTATAAAAACATCATCAGCTGTGGTGCTTTCATCATAGCCATCACACTCCTCATTATTTTGATTATTATTACTAGCATTATTGTGAACATAGTACCCCAACCTTCATAAATGAGTCCTAGTGGTTGGTCTGTGTTCCCTAGAAAATGTCTGACAAACAATCTTGCATGTGGTTCTGTCCTTTCGGGGATTGGTAGAAGAAATAAACATGAAAGAAAAAAACAACATTGGATGACAGTAATTCAACAACAGTGTAACAGCAGCCAATGGTGATTATGGAAGACAGTTATTGATCGTTCAAATAAAAACATTATTATTTTTTACAATAACACTTGTACAGTACAAAATAAAACATAAAAATGTAGTTCAAGGTAATACTTTGCCCTGCATGCACGCTGCAATAGGTTGGCTGAATTCCTTTTGGGCTGTAAGTCAGTCAATTTAGGACCAAAACTATATAAATTACTAAGAGTGGGACTTTTAACAAGTCGCCTCTGGCAAAAACATGGTACAGCAGGGGCCATTTTAACACACAGCACATTTCCCCAACTCAAAACGTTCGAAAATAAAAATAAAAACAGAGAAGACAAAATCCCCTTATAAGCTAACCTATGTCCATGAGACCTGGGAATGAAATATAAAATAAGACACCCTCTACACTCCCACCCCAAGGAAAGCCCACCCTAAATTCCAGCAAACGCTTCCCAATGAAACTAAAGTTTTCCATCAGAAAGACCATGTATCCCTGGTCATTTCAACATAATCTATACACTTACTAAAATGACTCCCGCCGGTTTGTCCACTGCCCCCTTTTGAAAAACGGCATGTCAGTTACACAGTTCACATTCTGTGTGATGATCTGTCTGGGTGATTTTATTCACCGTGTAAAATTAACCAGATCATAAAAGTGCTAGATGGGATTCTTTCTGACACTGAAGGTAAAGGAGGAGTGGACTGAGGGAGAAAGGGATGAGTAAGCCAGACAGGCACAGAAGAATCCCGTGATCTGACCTGTGCCAAGAGGCACTTACACGCTCGCATGCAGCGCCCTCTAGTGTACAGCCCTTGGCTTTGCAATCCAAGGAAAGGGGGGAAAAAAAAGGAGGACAGGGTGAAGGGGGTTGTGCGTTGTCAGTCACAGGCCTCCCTTCACAGACTCAATCCCTCCTTATCCTCCTCCAAGTCACTTGCCAGTCTCAAGAAAATGTTATTTTACATACAGATATTCTTATAAATATATATATTTATATATTTATATATATGGCCCTTACTGAAAGAGAATGTGAGTATTTCACATTGACATAAAAGTACCATAATCTCTATACAGCTAAGTGGAAAGTGGTGTCAGTGTAATTTAGCAGGCAGCGCTTTTGTCTTCTACTTGTCGTGCTCATTCAGAAGAATTTTTAAAAAATGCATCTCCTGATAAAGCTCTTTGTATTTGCAAAACGTCTGCCTCTTCAATTAATGCTTTCTTACAGTTTTGCCATCCACACATTTTCCTGAGTAATACTTGAATCATTGTAACAGACGATTTCATTTCTGGGTGACTCCCTGCCATTGCCACGTACAGTTATTTTTACACGTTTCTAAAGTCAATTGCTAAAACATGGGAGCAAACAACTTTTTTTTTTTTTTTTTGCTTGATTTCCCTTAACTATTAATTAACAGAGCAGAACTAAAAGTCTACTGACATTAAAAAACAGGTATGTTTCCTTTTTTCTAAAGGAACTTGAAACAAAAAAAGAAAAAGGTAATAATGGAAAATGCATCGCAGGCCAACGGAGGGCAAAATGTCAAATGAACAACGGCAGTGAGAAAAAAAACATTACAATTTCATTAAAGTAGGAGAACTAAATAACAATAATAACAATATCATTAATAATAATAATAATAATAACAATAATAATAACAACAACATCAACAACAACAACACAAAAAGACAGCATGACAAAATAAAAATAGGGAACCTCCATCTGAGCATCTAGGCACAGGAGCCCATTCACCTGTAGCTTTGGCTTGTTGGGGTTTTGGAGCCACTACTGACTGGTTCGCTGGCATCAGCCAAGAGACTGCTATACCCTGAGAATTCGGAGACTGTAAGCCCTGCTGTTTGTAAGCGGTGATTTACCTCTCCCCCCGAGTCACTGCTAAAGGCCAGGGACACTCTGCCACCTTTAAACTGTGCCCCAAAAGCCTGGGCAAAGTTTTCAATCTGATATGGAGCCTTGACTGAGTCCAGGGTAGCCAGGTCCTGGGAAGCAGCCAGAGAGAATCCACCAGTGGTGGCTGTAGCGCCATTTTTGGGACCTTGCGGTTCTTTTGGACCGCCCAGGTCGGGAGGCTGAGGTGCGATTTGGTAGGCATTGGTGTTGGGTGTGTGTGAAGGGGGCGGAGGGGAGGTGTGCTGCTTGTCCAGCTGTTCAGTGAGCTCCTGGGAAGGTGTGAGCTGCTGTGTGTGCGCTGACTGCTCTAGGCCGCTCAAGTGGAAGCCCGGGGGAGGGGACGAGCCCTCTAGAAGACCAAAGTGGGACTTTGGCACAGACGAAAGAGAGGGCGAAGACGAGACCGGATGTGAGAATGAGTACTCAAGAGGTGAGGAAGTATACACATGCTTGTCTGACAAAAGTGGGCTAGTCCCAGGAAAAGGTCCCGTGGTGGTCACGGCAGAACCAGGACCCAGTACAAAGCTTGCACTGTGACTGGTCCGCTCTAGTGCTTGGAGGAGAAACCGTGAGTACTCATGCATGATCACTGCTTTGTCGCCACTGTTGGGACTTGAAGGGTTGTCATCGGGACCCAATGGGTCTGTGGCATCTGGGGCAGCAGGCTGAAGCTCAACATGATGGTGATCAGGGATGTCAAAGCTAACATCGGGTTTGTGAGCATAGTGGTCTAACAAGCTCTGTAGAACCTCATCCGGGATTCCAGACTTGTCTGGTTTTATATCTACCAGAGAGGAAGCGTCCAGAAGGCTAAGTGTGCCGTCGCTGTCTAGAACCCCAGAAACGACACCCTGATTAACGGTCGGATGTGACTGCAGATGACTGACATCATAGTCTGAAGCTCCAGATCCAGCACTGCCACTGTTTGTCACATTGAGGTATCGCCTCTTCTTCAGGAACTGCATTGCATCATCGTAGTTACTGCCGCTGCTGCTGGGACCAACTTTGGCCCCTGGACTTGGAAGAAGCCCGAGACCATCCAAGCCTCCTCCAGAAGGTAACTCCATGTCCTCTTGCTTAGAATGAACCATGGGGTGGGTGGTCTTCTCCAGGGACTTTCTGTTCCCTTTCTTGAAGGCCATCTTGGGTGCCCGGATATGTTCGGCGTGAATGTTGGGGTCTGACTGGGCTGAAGCTGAGGTTGTTGATGCCCCGTGGTTTACAGCTGAACCAAAGTCATGAATCCCATAACCATCCACCCCTTGACTATGCGTCATCCCAATAGGCCCAGATGCCTTTTTACGCTTGCGTTCACCCCCCTCACCAGAGTTTTTTGACTTGCCCCGTTTGCGTGCAGGGGTGGGCGCATTTCCCTGAGAGATACCGTAGCTGCCGTGTTCTGTGTCACCTACTGAGCCCAACTCATGATCTGCCCCATCCAGACCCTTTTTGATGGCATCCCCACACGTCCGCTTGTGCTTCAACAGTCGGTCTGTTCTGGAAAAATACTACAGGAAGAGCACATGTGTGAAAACATGGTACAGCCAAACTCCAAACTGAACTGCTTTAAAACTTGCACAACAAACACACCTGTTGGCAGGTGTCACACTTGTATGGCTTTTCTCCACTATGTGTTCTCTTGTGTCTTTCCATGTGATACTTCTGAATAAAACGCATGTTGCACTGGTCACAGCTGAATGGCTTCTCTCCTGGAAACCAAACATAAAAGGAAAGAAAAACAAGTTAGCAAAACTTACAACAAAAACAGAAGCATTTGAAGCATGATTGACATGTCGCAAACAAATAAGCTAGAAATGAGGATATGAAAGTTGAAGTTGATGCAAACTTGAGGAACTTACCACTGTGGATCTTCTCGTGTCTCTGTAAGAGGTATTTTTGAATGAAACTCATGTTACACTGCGTACAGCGGAAAGGCCTCTCACCTGTAAAGAACATGGAGTGGCAGGCATAGATTGTGTTTTAGTAGCTACAGAGGTAGCATTACTACATGATGCTCTATTAGAGCAAGTATTTGCATTCTGTACTGGCATCAGATGTGTTAAAATGATTACCGCAATTACAACCAAACTGACCATTTCAGAAAGCCATTGGATGGGCAGAACTAAACTATAAATCAACAAACCAAAAATCTTGTTGAAAACAAAAACCTAGCTATAAGGGCTGCACGATAAATTGAAAAAAAGATTGTAATCTCTTATTCGACCCCTGACACTATCTTAATTCAACATTTTAATGATTCAGCCAATTATATTTTCAAGGTCAGGAGACAAGAATAAAGGTGGTCGCACAAGTCTTTACTGTTTTATATACGTTGCTCAGCAACATGAACACCTCCAAATGGGGTTGAAAGAGTCACATACTGTATTTATAAGGTATAGTTCACCCAAAATGTAATTTCTGTCCTCATGTAATATCGTATTCGCGGCCGCAAAATCACACGTGAGCTGTGCGTTTACCAGAGAGGACGTGTCTGACTGCGTTTACTTCAGTTCACAGAACCTCCCTAGACTGTGAATAACAGGTAATAAAGTGCTAAAAAAATGTTGAGTTTGTTACAGCTAAACGAGCAATCTTTTGGGAGCTGTGCAAGAAGATTTGCATGTGTGTTTTTTTTTCCTCAAAGTGACGGCAGCCATGACATGAACCGCACTTAGCAGTAAAAGAGAAACCGAAAGCGCCCACATCATTTAAATGATCACTTTGCATTTTAGAGTTATGATTACGACAATTTTGATATGTTTATTTTAGTTTATAGCGAACTCAGAGTGTTGTGCATGAGAATAATCGCATAACAGTATCATTATAACTACTCTAGCCTATATAATGTTAATTATAATGATCTGATATTGACAAAAGTCTCATTTTACCAGTAAAAATTGGCTAATAATGTTGTCAATGATAGACTGCAAGGATATGTCTCAAACATAACTCAGAATTATAAATAGTTGTATTCTGATGTCATCAATTTACTGTGCATTAACAATACTTAAAGTCTGTCCAGGCCATTCTTTTAAGTCTATACAAAATGTAGCATTTTAACCAATAGGAGACTTACACACAGGCCTAATATTATTATTGTTTATCTTACCGCATGTTTGAGAAATAAAAATAAAAATAGCCATAACCTTATCATATTAACCTTTATTTTACATCTACAGGATCGTGATCTTTAATTTAAGCCAAAAAAAAAGTGATTCTCATTTTAGCCTGAATCCTGCAGCCCTACCTGCTATTCCATTTAAAATTCTATTTTTTCTTAAAAGGTCATTTGTGTCAAGTTGCTTGGTTGAATTGTCATTTTCACCCTTCACTACTATTACTTAAGCTACACATGAACGCATCTTTATATGCATTGTTTTATGTAGCAATTAAATAGTATATTCTGATCAAATTATTTAATGAGAAATATTTTAGTGCTTTTTCAAACCTTTTAATCTTAACTTAAACAACCAATTAATTAATAATTTTTTTTAAATAATCCAGTTAATTATAGCAAGCAATTGTGTAATAAAAAAAAAGAGCTTAGCTATTTGACGAACCTGATAAACCAGCTATTTTAGAACGCAAGTCTCATTAATCACTACTTAATACTAGCTGTTAATCCTTAGAACAAATTCATTTGTGATGATACCATGTGCACAGACCAATGCCTTCAGTGTAGTACACATACTATCCCATGCATGATGTTGTAAGTATAAACACATGCTGACCTGTGTGTATAAGCACATGTCTGCGTAAATGATAGGAGCTCCGGAACGCTGCATTGCAGTGCTCACAGATGTGCGGTTTGGAATTCGGAGACAAGCTCCCTCCATCTGGATCCAGCATCATTGACTGCAGATAAAACATTGTTCAGCATTAGACAACACTAATATTATCACATGAACAAAAAAACACTTCAATTACAACAGAAATCACGGCTGAGGAAAAACAAATAAGCTGCATGCAAAATGCTGTGCGCGTTTGCACCTTCGATTCTCCTCGTTTCCTCCGTGTTTTGGCCTCCTGTCCCTCACCGTTTGACCTTCGACCTTTCCTCCCTGAGGATTCCTTTACCAGCCGCCCTGACAGCTGGAAGGATAACAAAGATAGAATGGGATTGGGAGCGGACTAAATAAAAGCCAACAAAATCCCATTCATTCACACAACATTTGTGGAACACAAATCTGTTTTTCATTATGTATGCACAGGCCGTCGCGCTGCGCCTTGGATTTATTTATTTGCTTTGTTTTAAACTGAAACAAATGCGCACACAGAAATTAGAATAGATTACATTCTTGTTTGAATATTAAAAAGCACTCCCTAATGTCTATGTGGCAGAAGGCAGGGTGGTAAATCTCTTATTTACGAGATTCTACGTCTATCCCAGGAGAGTGAATGCCACTTTCCTCATTTTCAGGACAATCTATGGAAAAAGACTATGTGGATTATTGACCAGCTGCACATCTGAATATTGTCGCACACTTGGGTAGCATAAAAACAAAGAAAGCTGAAAACACGCACAAAAAAACATCCCGGATGGAGATTAAAATATGAATTGTCATTCTGACACTCATTGTCCTTCTGAAGGCTTTGGCGTATTTAACAAAAGAACAAACCAAAGCGAGGAAGAGATGGAATTTTTAATTGCACTCAGAGCTAGCCAAAACAAATCTTGCTCTAGTCAGACATATTTAAAACGACCTCTCCTTCAACAGAAAAAAAAAACATGAGGAAGAGCCACTGGGAATGATTAAAACCAACCAACCAGAAGACAAAACGACAGAACAAAGACTTCTTGCGTGTTATTTCTCGGCCTTCTGCGAGAAATAATTGTGAATTAGCATGAGTCATCAGTTTATTAATGTAATCACAGCTGCCTCTGGCTAATGCACAAAGACGGAGCCAGATGCAGCGTCTCAATGCTTCAGCCTGATTTCCTTTCAGTCCTTGGTGCGGATGAGCTGATCAATAAGCCTTTATAATGATTAAATGCATTCCCTGCCCTTATAACCCTGGAAAGAGCTCAATTATCACGGTATGAGAAGCAAAGGTGCTGCTTTGCATTTCCCCACACACGTCTGTATGATTCGCATTTTAGATTTGACGCATTCACAGAAAGATGATGACATCACTGACAGGAAGAACAATTTCAATGCTACAGTACTATTATGAAATCTTATATTGACCTCAGCTTGAGATAAAATGCTGACTTTCAGGGAATCCAGAGGCCTATTACATAAAATACTTAGACTAGTCATACAAGTTAGTCAAGTCTTTTTTTTCCTTGTAAGATAGGCAATAACATAAGTTGCTTAAATGAAAAGTGGACTGGCCTAGATTGTGTTGGAAAAATAAGACTGCTTACACATTGCTAGCTGGTCTAATTAGTTCTTTAATGTTAAACTTAATCTTAAAGCTTTATGTCATATTTTGCAACAGGCCACAGATAAATAAAAGAAATAAATCTGGTTAAACTCGTGTGTCTGAGGAATCTTAGATGTTCAGATTACATTAGAAATTGTAAAAATATCAATGCAAAACCACAAGAATGGCTCACATGCAACCCTCCAAAATAAGCAAATAGGTTAGTTAGACCACAATACACTAAACTAAAATAAACAATACCTTAAAATTAAGTGCTATTTTGGGGTTTCCCACTGGATTTTTCCTACCCAAATTTAAAAGCTTCCCAAATCCACAGGCATGGGTGCAAAAGCGAAAGTTTGGTATCATTTTAAAGAAAACCCTTTGAATTTTCATAAAACACTACTGAAAGGGATTAAAATAATTGTATTAGTTTGCTTTGTTATAATAAACCCCTCAAATTTGGGGGTTTATATTAAACCAAATTTATAATAAACCCCTCAAATTTGAAAGTGTATCTTTCAGGTTCTGTGTGGTCTAGATTGCGATAATTAGTTTTGGTGGTTCCTGCATATGTCAGAAATCAAAGGAAAAAAGAAAAATGTCTCGATCATAATCTATGCAAAAGTTATTCTATTCCAACTGATGAGAGAATGAAACCACTTATGAGGGCATTGGGCCAGTATGGACCTTTAAAATTTGAAGAATGCGGAAGTAAATACATCACGGACCCGGTACCAGATTTAAGAGTTTAGGAGGTTAAAACGATTAAGAAAAATAAAAACAAAAATACAGTACACACACTTAAGTTTGAGGTTAAAGGACAGGCTTGTAATCTCTTTAAATATATAACCAATGCTATTATTAATTCAAGAATCGTTATGAAAAATTTGCCTTTGAATGTTTTCTCTCTATCTGTCGTTCCTTCATACCAAGACTATGTGAAATGGAAGAAAAGAATAACTAAAAATACAATGACGACAAAGAAATAAAGGCCAAATTAAGACACCAGCATAAGCACCAATGGCATGTGCATGGCACAAAAAGTGTAAAACACAAAAAAACAAATAATAAATAGCACCATTTTTAAAAATACATTTTTGTAAATACTGCACTAGTTTGTGTTAAAAAAAAGTGAAACACATGAAAACAATGTGGACCTCAATATGATGAGTATCACTCAAAAATATTCAATATGATTGGTATCACTAAAATATATTCAATATGATGAATATCACTCCAAAATATTCAATATGATGGATATTACTCAAAAAATTAAATACGATTGGTATCACTAAAATACATTCAATATGATGAATATCACTCCAAAATATTCAATACGATCGGTGTCACTCAAAAATCTTCAATACGATGGATATCACTTAAAAATATTCTATACAATCGGTATCGCTTAAAAATATTCAATATGATGAGTATCACTCAAAAATATTCAATATGATCGGTGTCACTCAAAAATATTCAATACGGTGGATATCACTCAAAAATATTCAATATGATCGGTATCACTTTAAAAATGTTCAATATGATTAGTATCACTCAAAAATATTCAATACGATGGATATCGCTCAAAAATTTTCATTATGATCGGTATCACTTTAAAATGTTCAATATGATGAGTATTACTCAAAAATATTCAATGCGATGGATATCACTTAAAAATATTCAATACGATTGGTATCACTTAAATATATTCATTATGATTAGTATCACTCAAAAATATTCATTATGATCGGTATCACTTTAAAATGTTCAATATGATGAGTATTACTCAAAAATATTCAATACGATGGATATCGCTCAAAAATTTTCAATGCGATGGATATCACTCAAAAATATTCAATATAATCGGTATCACTTTAAAATGTTCAATATGATGAGTATTACTCAAAAATATTCAATGCGATTGGTATCACTTAAATATATTCATTATGATTAGTATCACTCAAAAATATTCAATATGATGGATATCACTTAAAAATATTCTATACGATCGGTATCACTTAAATATATTCAATACGATGGATATCGCTTAAAAATATTCAATACGATGAATGTCACTCAAAAATATTCAATACGATCGGTATCACTTTAAAATATTCTATACGATGGATATCATTAAAAAATATTCAATATGATCAGTATCACTTGAAAATGTTCCATATGATGAGTATCACTTAAATATATTCATTATGATTAGTATCACTCAAAAATATTCAATATGATGAATATCGCTCAAAAATATTCAATACGATGGATATCGCTCAAAAATATTCAATACGATGAATATCGCTCAAAAATATTCAATACGATGGATATCGCTCAAAAATATTCAATACGATGGATATTCCTTAAAAATATTCAATATCATTAGTATCACTCAAAAATATTCAATACGATGGATATCACTCAAATATAATCAATACGATCGGTATTGCTTAAAAATATTCAATATCATTAGTATCACTCAAAAATATTCAATACGATGGATATCACTCAAAAATATTCAATACGATCGGTGTCACTCAAAAAATTCAATACAATGGGTATCACTTAAAAATATTCAGTACAATTGGTATCACTCAAACATTTTCAAAACGATACCAATACTTAGAATTCAATACCACATATTTACATGTAAATGATTTCAACATGTGATTGCATGTGCAAAATATGTGTGGTTTTCCTGTTGTGGTTTAAAAAAAAAATGTAAACATCAGAACTCTATAATAAACCCTCCACAGTGATATAACAAGCAAGAAGTCTAGAAAAGAAAATAACTACCATCATGTCCAAATGCAACTTTAAAAGCATTTCCACAGACACACTTACGTTTCCCAAACTGAGGTCGTGCACCACAAGGTTCTGATGGTTCCCCAGCGAAACCTCCAGCAACTCTCCTCCACTTCGTACTCCAGCTCCAGTTCCAGTCCCCGGATAAAGAGGCAGTCTGTAATCATGTTCAGAAACTTTCTCCTGTTTAATACCCATGGCATGAACATAATCGCCCACATTTCCCATCATTCCTCCAATGCCACCTCCAGCAACCATGCCTCCAGTATTGAGTCCTCCTCCAGCTCCACAGTCCGGCGAGTCCCGCTCCTTCTTCAAGATCATCTCGTGGGGCTGCAGTTCAGCCATAACTGTTTGACTGGCCAGCCGGGTGAAGCTAGTAACTGGGGGCAAGTGGCTAAACATGAGCATGCTCGCACCGAAGCCTGGCTCCATGCCACCATTGGAGCGGAGGAACTCATTCCCAAGTTTGTCCTGGATTAGGCTCATGTTGAAGGGGCAAGGCTCAGTGTGTTATCACACCGACACTGATGCTGGAACAGGGGGAGATGGGGTCTGCTTTAATGCAAGGCCACCTCGCTCATCCTAAAGACAGAAACAACAATGAGTTATGATTTAACATTAACTGTTTTAATATGCATAACTTTACATGAAAAAATATAAACATATTAAAAAAATACTACAAGTGAACGCGTATGTTCCGGTGCAGCCTTCGCGTGATCGCATAGCCTTCCCTGTGGCTGACGCTGATGCGCACCTCTCAAAAAATGTAACGACACATCGCAAGCTCTGTGATTGGTCGGCTTGGTAGCTGTGCCGAGTGTGGGCGGTGCTGAAAGCCGCGAGCCCGATGGAGCGAGTGTTTACAAGTGTTGAGTCCTGTGAAGGAGCTCCAGATATTTTGTGTTTACCTTATTATTAAAAGTTGCTGCGCATCCGCCGTTTCCCGCCTTTGCATGAGTGAGTTTTAGCTGATTGTACATTAAGGTAGCGTTCAGAAAAAACTAAACACCCACAAAGAAACTCAATACAGAGGAAGATAATATAACCTACTGCCAGCTAGCATTTAGGGAATGTTATTGCAGAGCAACAAAAACAGCACGCAAAAGTATAATTGCACAGCTACGCTCAAGGTATGCGACATAAATCATGGCGATCGCTCAACGCGAAAGTATAAAGCAGCCTTAAGGTTTTGGAATAATATGCTTGAATGTCTTTTATGCTAAAGACTACCATGCATGAGTCCAAAATACAATAAAAACATTCATATTTTAAAATATTAATTCAATATGAAGTAGCTGTTTTGGATTTGTAGTAGCTTGTAATGTATTTTTAACCCTTGTGACGCAAAACTCAATTTTCATCATCATACAACTGAAGTCAGAATTATTAGCCTCCCTTTGAATTGTTTTTATCTTTTTTAAATATTTCCTAAATGATGTTTCACAGAGCAAGGAAATTATCACAGTATGTCTGATAATATTTTTCTCTTCTGGAGAAAGCCTTATTTGTTTTATTTCGGCAGTTTTTAATTTTTTAAAAACCATTTTAATGTCAAAATTATTAGCCACTTTAAGCAAATTTTTTTCCGACTCTCAACAGAACAAACCATCGTTTTACAATAACTTGCCTAATTACCCTAACCTGCCTAGTTAACCTAATTAACCTAGTTAAGCCTTTAAATGTCACTTTAAGCTGTATAGAAGTGTCATAAAAATATCTAGTCAAATATTATTTACTGTCATCATGGCAAAGATAAAATAAATCAGTTATTAGAAATGAGTTATTACAACTATTATGTTTAGAAGTGTGTTGAAAAAAAAAACTTCTCTCCTTTAAACAGAATTTTTTTTTTTGAGGGGGGGGGGGCAAATAATTCTGACTTCAACTGTTAACTCCAGTATTCAGTGCTACACGATCCTTCGGAAATCAGTTTAATATACTGACTTGGTGCTTAAAAGGCATATTTGTAAAAACAATGAACGAAAAAAGTAAGTTTAAAGTTCAAAAGTACATTTATTTAAAATATAATTATTTTGTAACAATGTAGAACATTTTACGCAATCAAATGAAAATGAACTACTAAAAAAAATACAATAAAATTTTTAAAAATTGAAAAAAAAAAAAAACAATAATACAAGCATTTGAACTGCAGATATCAGTACCAGCTAGGCATGGGACGATAACCGTTTTCAAGGTATACCACAGTGTGGAAAAGTCAAGGTTTTAAAACCCCCAATTTTTTTTCTGTAATACCGTTCCTATTGTATATGTAAGATTTTTTATTTACTTTTTTGTTTTTTAGGACAACAGTATCTCGAGCAGAAAAAAATATATCCAAAAATGCCATTTTAACTTGTAAAGAAACCTGTGTTTTGGAAACTAATGATGACAGCAGAAGTCAATGATTCAGTTGAATTATTTAGCCGTTTGTTTTTTACCCAGACATTTAAAAAGAATATATATTAGATCAGTGATCATAATACTGTGCTATTTTTATCACAGGTTATCATACCATCAGAATCTTATACCAGCCCATGCCTAGTATCAGAATTCACAAACAAACCCATAAAAATGGCAGCACACCTGAAATTGTGTTGATGCTGTTTTGAATTTTACTTCCCTAATATTTTAAAGCTTGTAAAGAGGAAATAAAATCTTTCGAAAAAAAAAAAAAACAATAAGCGTTTCAAAAATCTTACAGAACCAAACCAGTTATATTACTGCTGAGTCTGGACAAATCTGACTATCTATTCCTAATGCTATGACTACCCTTCTGAACATAATCATTGTAAGTCTCAGAGATTCTTCAAAAACAAAACAAAAATACAAAACGGGTCACTGTGACAAATTGTATTTAAAAACATCTAAGAAAAATTGTGGCCTCTCAAATACATGAAAACAAAGCATGTAACGTAAACACGTAATGTAGAGATTTTTGAGGACAAACTAAGAAACAGTAGCCGTATGCCCTTTTGATCCAACTAGTGCTTAAATGGATTAATCACAGGTTTGTGGGTCAGACACAAAAGACATGTCAACTGCTCCACTGCGTATTATGGTAGCCATTTCCTTCTTTTACCAGATAAATAACAAACTACAGGAAACAATTCACTTATGACTTTTGATAAGGAGAAACATTACCTACTCATAAAGATCAGGAGTCATTAACAGCAGCTAACGAAGGCCTCGCTTTCATTTAAATGCTGTAAACTGCAGAGATAAAACGTTTCTTTCATATGAACAATTTTAATAGTCATTCTTTATATGTGTGTAATCACTTGGTTCGTTTCATATTAATAAATAGACTTTAAATACAGACACAGAGCACACATGTACAAAACGTCACTATTTTTCATTTTGCTTAGCCCAGAGAGGATTAAGAAGACTGACCACAGATTACTAAAGATCATTTAATGAAGCAAGTCTTATGGCAATATTCAGAAATGTTCTTTTGTTGTAAATAAAATAAAAATATATTTGCTTGTAATAGCTAAATTGCAGCTTTTCGGACACAAGAAACCAGTATTTACACAGACATCCACTTTAAGACATCATATACGCAGAACAAACTGGCTGGTGTTTGCTCACACACTCTATTTTGAACGTTAAGGATTAAGAGCGTTATAAATATAAACACAGATGTTGTGCCCTGTGAACCTGTCCAGCATTAGGGAATGTTAGTAGACGGTGGCCTGTGGGACATTCCTTCAAAGCATTTAAGTTTTTGGCAATGATTTAGATTAAACTTGTGTGTGAGAGAGAGCTCAGTTTGTTGCGGTGGTTATTTCTATGTATTCTCTTGTTTAAAGATGAGATGTCCTACTCTGACTTGGGGCATGTTTACATGATGACGGGCAGAAAATGGATGGTTTTACATTTTAATTTTTTTAAATGTTTCGCATGGACAACTATAATGTCAAAATCTGTTCATACAGATGTGCGGAAATTTCACTTTGTGTATAAAAAAAAAAAACACTACACACATGTGAAAATATAGCCCTTTTTTTCCACTCGTTTTTCACTTTTTTTTCACTAGTGCCTATAGACTGACCACAAAGGTAGACAGACTACCTTATGAACAGTTAAATATTCCCCTACAGTGCAATACTTTCTCATATGCACTTGTACACAGCACCTTATATCAATTTACAATGCAATACCTTCTCCATTCGTATTTGTACACAGCACCTTATAACCTGTATATTTATAACAAATCTGTACACACAATTCAATATCCAGATTTTTTGACTAACTGCATGTCTGTTTAATGTTTATCGTCTTTTTTATTTTTCATATTTATTTATTTTGGGTTGGTCACTTGTCACTTTATGTACACTGGAAGCTTCTGTAGCCAAAACAAATTCCTTGTGTGTGTGAAGCACATTTGGCAATAAAACTGATTCTGATGTTTGAATGACAACACTGTTTTTACAATATCACGTCTTTGTAGTTTTATTCAAATTTTCAAAAACTTGCAACCTATTTTCAAGCTGTTGCATTGTGAAGGACCAACTTAAACCAACAGAAAGATTTGTTATTAGTTTAACACTGTGTCCTCACAACATGCAACAAGATTCTGGCGATAAGCGATTTGACTGTCTGCATCAAACGTGATGCAACATGAAAGAAACGTTTAAATACCAGCCACTAGGGCTGCACAATATATCATTTCAGCATTGATATCGCAATGTGCGCACCCGCAAGAGTCACATTGCGAAATATGCAATGTTGAGTCTGTATTATAGTTGAGCAGGAGCCATAGAATTGTGTTTAATTACTGTATTTATACAAAATACATACAATTTATGCAACAAAATTATGTCTTGTTTCTAGTCCAAATACCTACATTTCAAAGCAAAAACAAAATTGTTTTATATACTCCATTGGCAGATCGATTTACTTGTTTTAAGGAAAAACTCTTAATTTTGACATTTCTTCTCAAGTTGAAAACAAAATAATATTTGTACTTGATCTGAAAATGTTTTGATATTTGGAGAAACAAGACAAAGGAAAGTAAGAAATGCATTTATTGCATTGTGATTGTTCAATTCATGTACCTAAATACTGTTAGACTCCATAGAAAAACATCAAATACTGCTGTTCAATCTATATTGTGAAACTGTATTCATATTGCAATATTTAAAAAATCGCAGAAAAATAAAATATCACAAGATCAGATCTTTCCAATATCATGCAGCCCTACCAGCCACTGCACTCCCAAAGAAACTGTAAAGGTTGTTTTAACCGCCAGGTTTTTTAATCTAATTAAAACATATTAAACCTCTTTAGCATTATCATTATGATAAGTTCTAACTTTCATTTTCAAACAGTCTTGTAATTCTGTTGGTAAAAACAACAGAACAGTAAACGTTTGACAATCTTAAGCAAAAATAAATAAATAAATGTTTTTTTTAGGCTGACATGAGTGACTATAATGAAAATGAGTCAGTTGATGATTCACCAAGCGCTCAAACTGATCTGTGTTCACTCACTTGGGTAGTCATCACATAAAGAAATCTAAACCATACACAACTCAAGCACCCTCACTAAACTGAATGAGATCAGATTAGACTGTGTTCATTTTCTTATATAAATGAAGTATTCACTATTCTGGAAAAATATGAAACAAATTATAATAATATACTAATAAATGATATAGTAAGTGTATTGTTGATTTTGTGAAGAATCCTGGTTGCCACACACGCAAATAGAAGTAGTAATCCAAGTTAATATCCAGAAATATTTACATTGTTAAACCAACCCATTTACTATTAAACCAACAAAACAAAATTAAATTATCAGGTAGAAATAGGGCAGAGCCAATACACGATATTATATCGAAATAAAATTTATGTCGATAACAATGATAAGCTCTGGACTTTTTTTACTCGATATTGATCTAAGAGCCAATCACACAGCAGAAATGTGCAACAATGGGAATCTATAAGTGTGTTGATATTAGAGCCAAAAACATGTTATGCCATTTAATGGACCCTCCAATTTATGTGGCTTCAGTCATTGTTGGGATACTCTTAAATCTGGAAGCATTAACAACTGATATCGAATTATATATCGTTATCTTTCAATGTGGAAAATAATTTTCAAGATTGCATTTTTGCCATATCGCCCAGCCCTTTAAGTAGAAATCTTTCTTTATGGTAGGAATGGCAGATTAGCAGTTTTTGGTACTGTTGTTACCTTTGTGTTCCATTGTACAGACAAAAAAATATATAATAGTAATTAATAAACACACATTTTATGCTTCACTGAAAAAAGGCAGCCACACCAGTTTGCAACAACATAAGGGTGAGAAAACTAAGACAATTTAAATCTTCTGAAGTACAATTCCTTCAACTGACATAGTGTTGCTCATTATAAGAAAAAAAATACTAATAAACACATACTAATTTACAGTAGATTTACTGTGGTTAAAATAGGCATGGGACGATAACCGTTTTCAAGGTATACCACGATTTAGAAAAGTCAAGGTTTTAAAACCTCCAAAATTTTCTGCTATACCATTCCTATGGTATGTGTACGATTTTTTTTTTTTTTTTTTTAGGACAACAGTATCTCCAGAAGAAAAGATCTCCAAAGACGCTGCTTTAAATTGTAACGAAATCTGTGTTATTGAAACTAATGAAGACAGCAGAAGTCAATGATGCATTGGATTATTAAGCCTGACATGTTTATTGCTCCAAAATATTATAAATGTTTCTCAAAATAAAATATATTGTTCAAAAGGGAAATAGGTTTTGTTTTCTACCCAGACATTTAAAAGAATATATTTTACAGCAGTGATCACGATACCATGATACCGTGATATTTGAAGGTTATCATACCGTCAAAATCTTACACCGGCCCAGTTAAAAAGAGTTTAATTGTGGCATATTGCAGAAATCTTATCATGATTCATTCTGATTGCAGATTATTCTCCATGTCTCGGTTTATTTGTGTGCACATTTTCTTGGGGTACAAGATGTTTCCGGGAAGTCAATGGCCAATTGCTTTTTGGATTCCTGCACCATCCGATGATTCATACTACTCATTTCCCCCTAAAAGACTGTTGGATTGGATCTGAACCAGATGCCCTGCATTAGTCACAACCGCTCCATCCGTGTCACATCACCACGTTCAAGGCAAAGATGAAGAACTACAAGGACCAACAGGGGCGCATTCGGGACATTGACAGTTCACGGTCAACAACTAAATATTAGAGGCTCACACATACATCCAGGATTCTGATTAAAAGTGGATCCCACTTTACATAAGATGTCAACAAAAGTACTTACATCAAATGAATGAACTGTTTGGCACAATATTATAATAATTAAGTTGTATTGGAAAAGAATTAGCCATTTAAGTTGGATATGGGTAACGTTATGTTTTAATTTTATTACAATATTACCTGAGATCAACTAGAAATGTAAATAGTTTGTAAATATAATATAAAAATACACAATACGTGGGTTGTGTGAAACGCTCATATAAAAGGTTAGCTCACAGTACTTCAAAACACTTAATAAAAAGAGGGTCCAAACATGTCGTGGAGCACAGAAAGGCGAAATAAAGAGCACTTTGTCCCAGCAGAGGAGTCTTTTATCTCTACAGCAGCACGCAGCTCGCGTCTCTTTGTGTTGTGAGTGCGCGCAGACGGCACGCGACGCAGATGGTATGTAAATAGCTCGTGCATACGTTAGCTAACCGAGCTAGCTCATCAATCAGACAAATAAATCATTTAACGCTCTCAAATCAAAACAAGATCAACTCGGGACGCTCCGTCCCAGCTGGCGACAAAAATCAACACGACTCCGTTGCACACGACCGAGCAGTCTGTGGTGTGAACGTGGGAATTTAAGTTTTTGTTACTACGGCAGGACCGTTATGGTGGGATCCATATTAATAACTTCATACCGACTGACAAAGGCCCTCGCTGCTAACGCGCTAGCAATCGGGCTAAGCGACGCGTAATAAATAAATAACAGCGGTGAAGTGTTGAACACGCAATGTGCGGTCACGTAACTGATAAATATAAGTGAAATAATTATACAGAAAGCACTTCGCAAAGTATAAAATATAATTCAGACTTACATCCCAAGCTCAAAAACAGACAAATAATACACATGTGGATTAAACACAATGGTGTGGCTGCTCGGGCGAAAGCGCTTACCCATAATAAACAGCCCCGTGCAACTCCAACGAACAATTGATGCTCCGCGTCAAGCTACGCGGCTACATGCTACACTACTGCGCTCCGCTGCGCTTTGTTGTCTGTACCGCTTTCAAGCGCCTCTCCGCCGCTTCAAACTTCAAGCAAAGCGCATTTGAGGATTTCGCTTACCAGTGCATGTCCACCGTTGTGTCGCTTTCTGTAAATTTTGCCCCCTCGACCGTTCCTTTTAATGTTCAGAGTCCAAACATTGTTCTCCCGCAGCTGCTGCGTTCCTCCATCTTGTCTGAGCGCGGGGAACTGTGGGTAGAGCGGACGGGTCCTGCGAGGAGACAGACGCTCTCTGATCTGATCCAGGGCATTGGAGCAGCGTCCGATAGTGAACTATCGCGCATAGGAGCACACTGGACCTAGTGGGTGCTGTTGGGAAGACTTTTTAGTAAAGACCATTTGTGTTTTATCAAAGCCCTCAGCATCCATTATAGGTATTTCTCACACATAATATCTATAGACCAGTTGTTTTTAAATTCTTGCTAGAAACTTTGTAACGTTAATGAAGTTACATTGACAGATGAAGATGTCTGGGTAGACGGCGTTCATATTTTTATCTTTGAAAATCAAACCAGTTTCTATTCCCCATCCTATTCTCTTAAACTGTGTTTGTCTCTCAGAAATATGGTGATATATCCCTTTGGGTCCCCCAAAACGAGGGCACGGCGTTGTAGTAATACAGCTCTCAAATTAAAAGGATGTCTGACACAATTCATTAAAGACAAAAAAAAAAGAGATAAACTCAAATAGCCCCTAATTAATTAATCCTGGATATTTTTGTCCCCTTAACAGAACAGAGAGAAGCCAAGAAAAAAAAAGAGTCAATGAAATAGGCTATTGAAAATGATAGAAATAATTTGTGCAATAATAGAACATGTGCCAACAGCTCACTGCCTATTTTTGTACCATAATTTACATGGCCAATATAATATATCTTTTGAAACTTAAAAAGTCTATAAAAACCAAAGAAAAAAAATGAGTTATCAATTAATGTATATGTACACTGTAAAAAATACTGATTGCCATAATTTTTTTATCAAATTAACCTTATAAGTCATTTAAACTTACATTACATTAAACTGACTTAAAACAGCTTGCGTAACTTATAAAATTAAGTTAGAACACGATTAACTTAGTTTTAATAAGTTACAATGACCTAAATACATGTTTTCATGACTAAGTGATTATATATATATATATATATTTTGCAGTGTACAAACACGTTCAGTTATTAGAAAAAAAAAGTAACTTGAAAAAGTCCGTTAAATGTCTGTTGAAGGAGCAGTGTCAACAGGTATTAAAAAGACAGTCTACTAATACTCAAATGGACCATCAAAATAAAGTGTTAACAAAATAATATAATAAAATAATATACGTATATTTTTTTTACAAAGTTGACTGCTGGACTGCTCCATGATTGGGATGGTGAATATTTTTTCATAATATTATTACATAACATTACATAATAATAATAATAATATATTTTATTGTATATTAAATAATAATTAATTACGTAATAGTCTTATCAGTTTGATTCTCATACAAAATATGATAGAAAACAATGTTATATAGTTTATAGGTATAATTTATACTTCTAGATATTTATTGGGGGCCCCCAGATGTCCAGGGGCCCTAAGCGGCAAATTGCTTATTGGTTAAATATGTCCTTGATCACACTGTGTATTAATGCAATTCAGATCCAAATATTTAAAAAAGAGATGACAAATCTGTTAGCCCGTTAATGACTGACCCCCATGTCGTTCCAAACCTCTGAGATCTTTGTTCATATCAAGAGATTTTAGAGGAAATCTGAGAGCTCTCTCACTTCAAACAAGGACCACAACCAACACATTGTCAAAACATTCCATGTGACTTAAGTAGTCCAACTGTAACCATATAAAGGTCCAAGAACACTTTTGCACACCAAAATAAATAAATAAACAAACAAACAAACAAACAAACAAACAAACAAACAAACAAACAAACAAATAAATAAATAAATAAATAAATAAATAAATAAATAAATAAATAAGAAAAAATTACTTTGAAGTCAATAGAATGTTTTGACAGTGTTTTTGTAGCAATAGACTTTTATTCATATGATTGAATGTGTTTGTACAGAAACAATTCTATATGATAACACCTCTTTTTCCTGTGTTCAAAAATGAATGGTTGCAGGTGTAAAATTATCACTAACAGCAATATTTTAGTTGTGCTGCATTTTTTTAAGCAACAGTGGCTGTTTTCTGTGTAAAGTAGATGATAGAAGAGAATAGATAGTTACAAAAAGCAGGTGCAGGTGGATTATTAAAAGGAGCATTCACTCTTTACACTGAAAAAAATTATTCAAAGATGATTCCTTGGATTTACTCAATTTTTGTACGTTAAGTGGTTGTAAACAATTTATTTAGGTTGAATTTAAACAAACAAATTAAGTTGAACATTGCTCAATTTAATTTGTTTGTTTAAATTCAACACAAATAAATAGTTTGCAACAGTTTTGCATGCAACACTTTTTTCAGTGTAGGCACAGAAATATTCTAAGGATGCTTCAATAGTAATAACATAAAACCACAATGTGTATTAATGCAATTCAGATCCAAAGATTAAAAAAAGAGATGACAAATCTGTTAGCCCATTGATTACTGGCCCTCATGTCGTTCCAAACCTCTGAGATCTTTGTTCATATCAAAATATTTTAGAGGAAATCTGAGAGCTCTCTCACTTCAAACAAGGGCCACAACCAAAACATTGTCAAAACAATCCATGTGACAAAAGCTCCAAGAACACTTTTGCACACCAAAATAAATAAATAAATAAATAAATAAATAAATAAATAAATAAATAAATAAATAAATAAATAAATAAATAAATAAATAAATAAATAAATAAATAATAAGAAATATTACTTTGAAGTCAATAGAATGTTTTGACAGTGTTTTTGTAGCAATAGACTTTTATTCATATGATTGAATGTGTTTGTACAGATACAATTCTATACGATAACATCTATTTTTCCTGTGCTCAAAAATGAATGGTTGCAGGTGTGATATTATCACTAACAGCAATATTTTAGTTGTGCTGCATTTTTTTAAAGCAACAGTGGCTGTTTTCTGTGTAAAGTGTATGATAGAAAAGAATAGATAGTTACAAAAACCAGGTGCTGGTTGATTATTAAAAGGAGCATTCACTCTTTGGGCACAAAAATATTCTAAGGATGCTTCAATAATCATAACATAAAATCACACTGTGTATTAATGCAATTCAGATCCAAAGATTAAAAAAAGAGATGACAAATCTGTTAGCCCATTGATTACTGACTCTCGTGTCATTCCAAACCTCTGAGATCTCTCACTTCAAACAAGGGCCACAACCAAAACATTGCCAAAACATTCCATGTGACTTAAGTAGTCCAACTGTAACCATATAAAGCTCCAAGAACACTTTTTAGACCTAAATAAATAAATAAATAAATAAATAAATAAATAAATAAATAAATAAATAAATAAATAAATAAATAAAAAATGACTTTAAAGTCAATGGAATGTTTTGACAGTGTTTTTGTAGCAATAGACTTTCATACTTTTATTCTAATGACTGAATGTGTTTGTACAGATACGATTCCATATGATAACACCTCTTTTTCCTGTGCTCAAAAATGAATAGTTGCAGATGTGATATTATCACTAACAGCAACATTTTAGACCTGCTGCATTGTTAACTAAGTAAAGTGCTATTTTGGGCTTTCCGCCTGAAATTTTGCCAACCCAAATTCAAAAGCTTCCCAAATCCACATGCAGAGGTGTAAATGCAAAAGTTTGGTATCATTTTAAAGAAAACCCTTTGAATTTTCATAAAACACAGTTGAAAGTGATTAAAATAATTGCATATGTTGTCTGTGTTATAATAAACCCCTCTAAAAAAGGCACTTTTTTTTGTAAACTCAAATTTGAAAGTGTACCTTTTAGGTGTGGTCTAGGTTGCTGTAATTAATTTTGGTGGTTCCTGCACATATCAGTAATCATAGAAAAAAAGAAAAATGTCTCGATCATAATCTATGCAAAAGTTATTCTATTCCAACTGAGAGAACGAAACCACTTATGGGTGTATTGGGCCAGTACGAACCTTTAAAATGTAAAAAAAATGTGAATGTAAATTATTTGAGTTGATAAGTTGATAATATACACATATACACTTATTTAACAACACACTTTACATGCCAATTTGCACATAACAGCTGCACATAGAACGTTGTATACAGTAATAAACAAGTACATACACTTGTCAATCTGTATATTTGCATTCACTACTTACTAGTATTTATTTTCTAATATATTTATTATTTGTTTTTTGTCCTGACTCTGTTATCCTGTTGCACTGTAGAAGCTCTGTCATGAAAACAAATTCCTCGTATGTGCAAACATACCTGGCAATAAAGCTCTTTCTGATTCTGATTCTGATTCTAAGAGTTTTGGAGGTTGAAGAATGCTGGTTGCTGGCACCCATTGACTTCAACAGTAAAAATAAATAAATAAAAATACTATGGAAATTAAAAGGGTCACAGCAACCCGCATTTATTTTATATTTTATTGTGCATTCAAACTCAGTCAAGTAAAGGGTGACTGAATTAAATTTTTTGATGAACTATCCCTTTAATCAAACATATTGTTTTAGCAATCAAGTATAACCTTTTGTTAGAAGCTTAAGGAATGCAATAAATGATTAATTTTCTATAGTAAACCAAATCTCACAGATATTAATCCATGCCTAATTCTGAATAAATGCCTCATGACTGTATTTAAGGAAACTTGACAGTCATGTGATATCATGCGGATGTCATCAATTCTTAGAGCTCATTCATTATTCAGTAGCTATCGCATTTATTAATATATAATACACTCTCAGCCTTTCTCTTACTGCTCCTTCTTCTTCTTTGTTTTTAATTTTCATAATGTGGTGTTAAGGAGCATATGGTGTTCATATACATTATTATATTGTTTATGCATAATTGAGAATATTAAATATCAATCAAAACTTCTGTGCGTCATCCGCATGAGGCCAGTAATCTGTCAATCACATGTATGAACATAAGACCTTTGGTTCATTTGGAGCAATATTTTCCACCCTGCTGTGTAGTTATATGTATCTATGCCTTGGATATTGAATATCATCATATATGACATGTAATCAGATTAGCTGAAATGATCATATCTTCTATAATTTTGTTTTAGTAATTTGCATTCAAATTAAAACTAAGTATACTTTAATAATGTTCATAGACGCTCACAGGCTTAAATAATAAAAAAATGCCAGACAGTCCACCATATTTCATTACCGCTATATCTCATTCCCCTGATAAATGCATTTAATACTGTTTCAATCTAAGCTGGAGACAAATATACAGTGGCTTCCTCAACAAGAGGGATGTTTTTTCATCTGTGTTCATTATTCCTCAGAGCCAGAACAGTTGTCATTATAGGCACTATAATGATTTTTAATATCTCGCACAAACAGATATACTGGCCTGCATGGCCGGACGACTGCCCGTGTATTTGAGATTCCCCAAAGGAGCAAACAAAGATGCAGTTTCAGATTTCTCTGTCCAGCAAATATCTGCACAATGACCAAAAATAAGCATGCAGTAGACTGGTGGGAATATTAGGTTCATGTGTCTCAGAGCTATAAGTTAAAGCTAGAAATCAACACTGTCATCAGGTCTCACAGCTTTCTGGAACACAAACTTTAGCGACTTTATACGTTATATTATGAAAAATCATAATTCAGAATTATTGTGTCTCAAGTTGTTCCAAATGTGCATGAATTTGTTTATTTTGTGAAACACTAAAGAAGATATTTTGAGGAATGTTAGTGATCAAACTGTTGCTAGTACCTACTAAACCATTTACACCTTGCCAGCCAAATGGAACAAACTCTTGTGCTCTGGTCCTCATTATACTCAGTTAAGAATGGAGGTAAGCATTAAACTACCAATAAAAATAGACCATTGTAGTCTGTGGTGAGGCAAATTCCTGATTTTGTGGGTATTATGGGAGAAAGGCTTTCTCGTGACCCAGATCTGGAGAATGGAGACAATAAACTGTCCACTGACATTCTTAAAAAAATAATTTTCTCATGTTTATCGTGACTTGGTATTGCATATTTGGTTGAAACAATAAATGTGAATGAATGTTGACAGAATATAAATTTTTAGACCACAAGTCATCAGAGAAAAGTCACAAACAGTAACAAACTGTAAAAACCCACATAATAGTGCTAATGAATTTTTAACCCAACTATGCAAAATAATCCACACTTTACATAATCATAAAATCATAAAATTTATTTTTGCAATCATCAATATTGTTAGTTTAGGGCAGCTTTGTTAATTTACTAAATTCATTAAGCAGTGTACGGTAGTCTATTTTATACATCCTAAACATAGTATTGCGAAATCTATCACTGCAGTACTTTTGTGATTTTTTTTTTTACGTTTTAAATGGTCCTAATATGTGCTTTTAAGTTACCAATATGTACTGTGATCAATACTACTACTACTACTACTACTACTACTACTACTGCTAATAATAATAATAATAATAATAATAATAATAATAATAATAATAATAATAATAATAAACAATCATTTGTTTTAAGACCCATAACTAGAGCCAGACAGAATCTATTTCTGCAGATATATTTTTTTTTTAAACTGCGGATTTATGTGGAATGAGTTTAGGAGTATCATAACTAAAAACTTAATATATTAAATAAAAATAATACCTTTTAAACTTTTTTTTAATGTTTACAATGCAAATCCAATTAGATCCACTTAATTGGTAAACAAAGCAAGTCCCTCATATAATATCTCTACTAAAAGTACAAACTGCAAACTGTATTGTAAATAAATCATAATAACATTTTATTATTACTATTATTATATCAAAATAATATTAGTGAAATTAATTTAAAAACTGAATAAACATATATTTACACACATTTACACAAGTAAATACATAGACTCAGTGATGGACTAAAAACCTGCAGAAATTTGCAGATTTCTGTGTGCGCATATTCCGTGTGGGCCTACCCATAACCTTCAGACTTTGTGTTTTTACCTTTCTTTGAGAGTCAACTCTCAATTCGTTTTAAATTTTAAAGTTGAAATAAATGAACTGCGTAAACTACAGTCCTTTTCCAGACGTCTGTACTCACAAATTTCAGTCAGCAGATGGCGCTGTCAGTTTGATGAATTAACCGCGGAGCAGCCTTCAATATTAAAGGAAAATTAAGTGTAATTTTCTTTTATATTTTCTTTTCTTTCTTTTTTTTTCTTTTTTCTTGCTTTAGTGACAAAAAGACCGTTTTCATTTTTCAACCTTTCTCAACCTGATATCAACCAACCAAACAACCTATGTGTTCACTTTAACAGGACACCAATGCAGTTTGAGCAGCGTATTGATTTCAACATTTGACTGGAAAACCAATCTTCTTCCCATTGCCAGCCACACACACGCACACACACACGCACACACACACACACACACACACGCACACACGCACACACACACACACACACACACACACACACACACACACACACACACACACACACACACACCACCTCTCAAGCATCTTTCCAGTGTAGAAAATACTATTTGCCTCACACAAACCCCCCTCCTCCCGCCCACCCGTCAGTCCCCTCACACCCACTCACTCTCTCTTCTCCCTCTTATTCTCCTGTTCATGCCTTATTATGTGCAGAAGAGCTGAAAGTGCACGGAGAACACAACCCGAGCATTTCACACGGACATCCAGAGACACTCGAACAGAAGAGAGGGATGCTCCAGTGAAGTGACATTCTCAGCTTTACTGACTGGATTTTACACTCCAGATTTACTCGAGGCAAAAAGTTGGCGACCCTTTTCCAGCTACTTTTAAAAGTGAAAAGGACAGCCACAGACAATGTGAGTTCACTTTTTATATTCTAACATAACAAACAAAACAAAAAACACCGGTTTAATGAAACAGAAGTGCTGAAGTTATGGCAGCGCTAAGGCGTAAATTTGGCGAGGACTACCAGGTGGTGAACACCAACAGAGGCGCGACTTTCTCCAGCGCACCAGTAAAGAAAAAGCGCCAGCGCTTCGTGGAGAAAAACGGCCGCTGCAACGTCCAGCACGGAAACCTCGGTGGAGAAACCAGCCGCTATTTATCAGACCTGTTCACCACACTAGTGGACTTGAAGTGGCGCTGGAACCTTCTCATTTTCATCCTCACGTACACCATCGCCTGGCTGGTCATGGCCTCGATGTGGTGGATCATCGCGTATATAAGAGGGGACTTGAATCATGGCCACGACGCTTCTTACACTCCGTGCGTCGCCAATGTTTACAACTTCCCCTCCGCGTTCCTCTTCTTCATTGAGACCGAGGCGACCATTGGCTACGGTTACCGCTATATAACCGAGAAGTGCCCCGAGGGCATCATCCTGTTCCTGTTCCAGTCTCTGCTGGGCTCGATAGTGGACGCGTTTCTCATCGGCTGTATGTTCATTAAGATGTCTCAGCCCAAGAAGCGCGCGGAGACCCTCATGTTCAGTCAGGACGCGGTCATTTCACAGCGAGACGGAAAACTCTGCTTAATGTTCCGCGTGGGCAATCTCAGGAACAGCCATATGGTGTCCGCGCAAATCAGGTGTAAACTCATAAAGGTGAAAACACACACACGCACGCAGACACACTGCACTCGGTTTATCTGCAGTTAGTACTTAATACAGAATAAATAAGTAAACGACTCTTAATAAATGCTGAATTTTAGACACGTATAGCATTCTCTTCAATTTGTTAGATCACAAATTTAGTCAACCTAAGAACCGTGAATGTAAAAAATAAACAAATGCCTGATGATGACAGAACTTTTGGCAAAAGTAGAAGATGCATGGTATTATCGTGCTGATGTATTCACAGTTGTTATTTGTCAATATGTAGAAACACAACCATATTTCAGATTTTAAAGTGTTCAATGTTAAAATGTACTGCTAATTACATGTGTGGTGCAACGAAAGACCACGTACATAAAGTTTAATTTGCTCCTTAGTGTTAACAAAGGCAACATACAAAGCAAATAATCCATTAAAATAAATGAATTAAACATTTAATAAATTATTAGACATTATAAACATTTTAAACATTATTAAATGCATATTTCTTTTCAGAAATCTGGTAATTACATTCCACTATGAGATGTTTACTATGGATTATTTTTACCATTGGCTAAAGCTGTTCCTTCATTCATTCTCAGGCTGTACTTTATGCTGTAATTTATGGAATATTAAGTAATGTTACCAGTGGTGTCTCTTATCAATACATTTTTTCAAACACTGAAGTCCACATATGTTATGGGTGTTATTATTAGGATTTACTTTTCTTTTTTAGTATAAAATGAGGCCATTCAAAAGTATTTCAATCAAAATTTGCATGCCCGAAATCAACAATGTGTAAGGAAAACATGTCTGTTATAAGTTTTAAAAGTGACATTTCTTTATTATTGTTAATCTCCTTTGATGCAGCTGTATGTGTGCAAGTGCAAATAATAATAGCATTTAGGATACTTTAAAATGGCAGACCGCAAGATCAACAAGGCAGGGTTTAAAAAATACTTTGTAAGGGAGCTGGTGGGGATTGTGAATATATTAATGCTAATAAATAGCTAAAAGCATACAGTTCAACTCATAAAATGAAAATCTGCTCACACTCAGGCCATACAAGATGTAGACTTTTAACTGAAACCATGATCTTTGGTGATTTACATCATTAAAGTCAATGGCTTATGATGCATGTAAACAGACAAACTCAAATGTGTGCTCACATTGCTTGTTTGCAACTTTATAAGTTGCAGCATTCAGGATAAGCACAAATGAATGTCATCCTTATTGATGTACAAATTACAATGCATTCATCCTCTGTCGCAGTTGTAAACAAACAGCTTCAGCTCGTTTCTGTGGTTGTGCCTGTGCATACATCATTATGCATCAGGAAACACACTGAGAAGCGTTTTCTGAGGCTGTGGATTAGTGGTAATAAAGTTGTAAATAATATTCAGTTTATTGCATAGGTTGAACGTGTTGCTTTAAGACCCCAGTGTAACATCAGGAGCCAAATGTTGCTGTTGTTTGTAACCCTCAAAGTGCCAGTATTCCAACACAATCTCACAGCAATTTGTAACTTTTTGATTTAGTGGCTAATTCGTATGAATTGGTACGATCTAATTCATACAGTTTAGTATTTGCTCATCCCCTAATGACGGTTGGGTTTAGGGGTGGGGTTGGGTGCCACGCCTCCTTTTTAAAAATTGTACTATTTTGTACAACTGAACTCGTACGAATTTGTACGAATTAGCCACTAAACTGACAAAACGTAAAATACAAATGTTTTCTCGTGAGATCAGGCTGTAACAAATTACAAATACTCCAATTACTGTAATTGAGTAGTGTTTCTCAGGAATTGTAATTTACTAAGTTGTTTTAAAATTGTGTACTTTTACTTTCCCTTGAGTGCATTTTTAGTGCTGTATCGGCATTTTTACCACACTATTTTCCTTGAACCTGCAGTCACTACTTTATGTCCTTCTTGTCGATGGTGGTTGGCTAATGTAGAAAAATCAGTCCTGTGATTCCTGTCAAATCAAATCGCACATAGAAAGTAACAACCTCAGGACATCGACACTTTATAAATCCAGCAAACCTTCTGGAAGCATTAAAAATGTCCAAGAAGATGTCCAAAGTCGTTACACCCAGAGACTTTTTATAGACTGCATGTCACAGATGAGGAAATGAAGGATGTTGGCTATATGATGACTGAAATCACTAAACAACCTTAAACAATCATTAAATGGAACGAATGAAGAATGGAAGGAAGGGCTGAATTAAGGAAGGACCGAATAAGTAATGGAAAGATCGACCGAACAAAGAAGGGCTGAGCTAGTGAAGGAAGGAAAGGACCAAATGAGTGAAGGATTCAAGGAAGAACTGAAGGAACTAAGGAAGGAAGGAATGGATAAATGAATGAATGAATGAACAAAGGACCTAATGAAGGAAGGAACAAAATATGAATGAATGAACGAATGAATGAGCGAACAAATGAAGGGAGGAACGAAGGAAAGAGCAAATGAATGAAGTATTTAAGGAAGGACTGAACAAACTAAGGAAGGAACAAACGAATGAATGAATGAACAAAGGACCTAATGAAGGAAGGAACAAAAATATGAAGGAATGAATGAACGAAGGGAGAAACGAAGAAAGGAACAAATGAAGGAAGGAACGAACAAACGCATGAATAATGGAAGGACAAAACAAACAATGGAAGGAAGGTTGGAAGGAACAAACGAATATGGGAAGATCACTAAATGCATTACAGAATGTCACGTTTACACATCCCTGCACAAACTGCATGTAAACGCATTAACTTTTCACAGCATAATACTCACTACTCTTGAATACTTCTAAAAGGGCTACTTTTTACTCCTATTTTTAGTAATATTTTCAACAGATACTTTTACTCTACTTGAACTATATTTTTTGGGCAAGTAATAGTACTTAAGTATGATATTTCAGTACTCTTTCTACCACTGCCCGTATTAACCTACATTTAATAAATGAATCAAGGACCACGGTTTCAGCTAAAAATCTTCATTAATGTTCCAGTGAAGAAAAAATAATCTGTCTTCTATGTTGTGCAAATAAAATTTTTTGGATGAGCTCACATTGAGTGATAAAATGTAAGTAAACAAACAAATAATCTCAAAATAAAAGCAAGTAAAATAAGAAATTAAATACTAAATATTTAATTTAATTACTTAATTTAGATGTCTTGTGCCCAAATAATCAGTATTAGGGCTGCCTGATATTGGAGATATCTGTGATATTTAGTTTTTCTGCTATATATATATTGCGCTATGAATACAGTCTTACCAGATGGCTTGAATAGCTCTGTTTGGAAAGCAATCATTAATTTAGATTGATTGGGGAGATTTTGTATGGGTGTGAATCATGTATAAAAAAATAATAAACACATTGCAAGCAAAAACTATTACAATAGAGCAACTAAAAAAGTTAAATAAACAGTGCTTTATGGGTTTTTCCCACAGACTTTAACAGTATTCAGCTACAAATAGTGAATAATGGAATGTAAAATAACACTTTATAGTCTTCATTGTATTAATAATTCAGTAAAATTATTAGTCATTAAAATTACACATTTTTTGTGCCCAAATGCTTTAAACTTTCTTGAATTGCCTTTAAAACATGCAAATGATAAAGATCCCTCTGTTGTGGTTACTTTGCAATGACAAATCTCAACTGTTGTGCTATACTATAACTATAATTCCAACTCAACATTGCATATCCTGCAATGTGACTATAGCGAATACACACGTTGCGATCAGGGCTGGACTTAGTTATTTGGGGGCACTAAGCAATTCCAGGTATGGGGCCCTAGCATTATTGAAAAATAAACTGCATGTTAAAAAAATAAATAAAAAATAAAGGGGGTGTCCAAACTCCTGGAGGGGCTATTTCCTGCAGCTAAAATCTGCAGGACACCAGCCCTCCAGGACCAAGCTTGGGCACCCCGATGTACAGTTAATTAGCCTATATTTTTAATTAAATTTTAATAAAAAAAAAAAAAAAAAACAAAAAAAAAACATTTCGATAAATTTAATTCACAATCAATCAACTAATCTTTTCACCATTTTTCAAATGAATTGAGTAATTGCTATTTGTGAATTGGCGGCACTCATCAACTGACAGCTGTTTCGGCCAGACAGCAGGATCGCGGAGGAAGCTGCATTTCGTTGTTTGTCATATTTCTACTTTTTTCGCAAATGTTCTCACTCTTGAACACTCTACTACCTGCCTCTACTCTGATCGCTGGCAGAAAGGTGTCACTAAAATATCTGTGATTGTAAACAACAGCAAGAAAATAATAAACGGTCTATTTAAATCATTACTTTTAAAACAGAGGAGAAGCAGACCGGCTTGACTGTATCGGGAAAATACCTCCGGCCTGCGGTGCTGAAATATTTGCCGTTGGTATGCAGAGGAATGATTTGCTCTCAATGCTGCAGGTGTGGGAGAAAGCTGTGCGGCACTGTGCCGCCTTTGAGTGCTCTGAGGCAGTGGAGAGACTGACTGCATCACCCACAGCTCGTTGCAAAGAGTAACGTTAGGAACGTACAGCACGGACTCATGAGAGACCCTAAAAATCTCCAGTAAAACCTAAAAACATTGGCTAGTCACTTTTTGGGGGGGAAAAATGGCACTTGGGGGTGTGAAAAGTCGATAGGTTTGCCATTATTTAAGGGGGACCCCCGATTTTGAAAATAAGTAATAATTTTAAAAACTTAACAGTTATAGACAGATTTTTCAACATACGATAGAAAATGTATAAAAGAGCTGTATGATTAATATAGGCTTCTTGGCATTGGTTGGGGCCCCCTAATTCCCCCTGCTTAGCAGCTGCTCACCTCGCTTATTGGTTAAGTCAGCCCCTGATTGCGATATCGATGCTGAAACAATATATTGTGCAGCCCTAATCAGTATGAATAGTTATATATAAAAGAGAAGATGACTAAAAAGTAAACATATCAATCTGACAAATGTTTAAGAATCCCTGCTGTATGGCATACATAACTGCATGTTTTCT